>NW_009203577.1:0-2555 GCF_000690835.1 Fulmarus glacialis | reverse complement strand
GAGCGTGAGGGTGAAAACTCAAGGACTGCTGAAGATGACCTTCATTGACCAGAAGTGCTACAAAGTTTAACTTTTATCTAAGCCCTCTCAGGTTGAAGGGAACAGCATAAACCTCTAAATGAGCCATTAGGATTTAGTTCTCTGCTCGTACAGGAGATACAGACTTTTGAGGATCAAGCTCTTACATACATATATCTGTCAAGCAGCGAACAAGTCCTCCAGCTTCTCCCTGCTGTCACTAATTACCACCTTGCAGTCCCCCTTGTAAGTCTTTTTTAAGCAGTAAGCTTTTTGGATCAGCTGGATCATCAGGGTCTTCTGATACCGTGGGGGGACATGCAGTGTGACATCTGAAGCCCGTGCTGGACCTTCTCGCTAGACCACTGTTTGTCAGCAACTTCTCCGGGCGGCCGTTTCCCCCGGTGAAGCACAGACAACAGTTCTTTCTTCATCACTTCTGTGAAGTATTTGAGATGTTTGAATCTGTTTAGGAAAAACACTGTGCTGTTTCTGACCTGCATTAGTGAAACAAAGGAAGGACAAAAGAGGTAGCAAGCATCTCCTGGAACGTGGTAGCTTTGCCATTTATTGCCTTGAGACGGGTTGCCACTTGTGATGCAGATTTGAGAGCTGCCTGCTCTCTCCAGAGCCTTGGTCCAGGCTGTGTGCAGAGAGATAACCTCATCCTAGGTTAGGCACGTTTCTGTCTTCAGCTTTTATTTCTCAGGCCGGCAAGTATCGCTGAAATCACTGAAAATAAGCATAAGGAATAACCCTGGGAGGAGGGAGAAATGTTTGTTTATTGAACACCAGCTTTTCCCAGTCAAAGGAAAGCTATATGCTGTTACACTATCTTAATTATATTTATTATTTCAGGCAGTATGGACTGGCACTTCTAACATCACAGCTAATATAGCAGTCTACACAGGGTTTTCTTTTTCTTTTTAAGGCACAAGGCAGAAAGACAACTCACATTCCGGGGCCTGTTTGATAGCATGCCACGACTTGAGTTAAGCAGGTGGCAGGGTGAAATATAAAAGGCTTGCTAAACAAAGAATTTTTATTTCCTGGTTTGTGCCTGCAGGGGACGAATTATGAAAGCAAAGCAGAAACCTGACAGCCAAAGAGCATCCAGAATTTTTAAATGAATGGTTTTATTGTTCTTTTATAAAGCTATGCAGATTAATTACAATTTACAAATAAAAGAGGTTTTTGCGATGATGGACCGTTAAAAAAAATAACAAATGACAAAATGGTTCATTATACCTTAAGAAATTGGTTTCTAAAGCTGCCTGAATAAACTGTCTTCGTCCACTTGACTCCAGTCAGCGGACTCTACAAGCGGCAAAGCTCAGGTAGAGCGCAAGCTTTTTAATCTCAGGCGGAGTGAAATGATGTGCAAATGGTAGCAGTTTCATTTTCCTGGGAGGTAAAACGTTTTTGCTGGACCGCCGGCAACTGCCCTAGCAGCGTGCGCGGGCTTGGGGTGACCGCACGCTGCAGGCTCCGGCGCCGCCTTCCCGAGCCTTTGCTTCGTCTCCTTTGATAACAACCGAATAGAGAAACCACCAGCTGCACCCACCGCAGTCTCTGGTGTTGGAGCCGTAGCGCGTAAGCAATAAGCACCCCTTGCATTTCTGAAATTAATAAAGTTAGTTTGAACCTCAAATGTCACTTATTTGCTTTCCTATTTTCATAGGTGATTTCACTAAGCAGAAGCACTTGCTAATCCTACATTCACATAGATAGAAGGTCAAAGTTGGTCAGTGAGCCAAGAAATACCATATCAGGGTTTCTTTCCTCTCCAATTGAAAGAGGTATAAATTGTGGAATTAGTGTATTGATTGAAGGCTACAACTTCAAGCAATCAGTTTTTCTGGCTTGACAAGATTATTTTATCCTACTTTTCTTTTATTATTATGTGTTGTATTTGAGTCATCCTTCAGGCAGATGAAGTGACAGCTTGATTTAACTCAATAAAATCCACCAGTTAGGAAACCTACTGAGCCGAACAAAAGACGAAAACGACTGCAAAGGGAAGGTGCACAGTTAGTGTAAGCAAGCATAGCATGCTGAAAGAAGACAATATTAGCTGAAATTATGCTCTAATCAATGCATTTTTATGGAAACTTGGGAGAAATTTGTAAGACCTTCGTGCTGGGCCAGTGAACAGATAATGCTGGCTTTCTTACAAAAAAGTAAAAATAAAATTTTTGCAACTGAGTACTGAAAACAATACTTCCATCGTAGCTGTGCTTTTGTGCAATTGCAAGAAGTTGGATAATGTTGCTTTTCTGACCAATTTGAAAGGAAATGCTTAACCAGGGGCTTATGATTGTGTGGTAACTAAAACAATATCAAGTCTTTGGACAGTAGGTCTTTGCTTTGTTGTATATCAACAAAGACAAGTTTGTTCTGTGTGCGTGGCGGACACAGGACCGCGAGCTGAGCTTGCAGGAGGGCAAGGGGGTGGAGGAGGAGACCCAGCGCTCTGCCCCAGCGGCTCCGACCGAAGAGGCACACCGAAGAGGTGCCTGCGGTGCCCTGCGGACCCC
>NW_009203576.1:0-8615 GCF_000690835.1 Fulmarus glacialis | reverse complement strand
AAGGGCACAGGCTTCGCACCGTGACAAAACCAGCTAGCAGGCAGGTACTGTCACCCTGGGAACTGTCACGACAGAAACCGTTTGGGTTTAGGTTGTATTTTTCAGCACATGGGAAAACAAGGATGCTTACTTCGGATGGGTTCATAAACACGGACTCTAAGATTCATCCAGTTATAGAAATTCATTAACTGGTATGCACAGTTCAAAAATAGTGCATTAATAGTTTTGAAGAGACCTCTGTGGCTACCTAGCCTGTCCTTGGCTGTCACGACAGAAACCGTTTGGGTTTAGGTTGTATTTTTCAGCACATGGGAAAACAAGGATGCTTACTTCGGATGGGTTCATAAACACGGACTCTAAGATTCATCCAGTTATAGAAATTCATTAACTGGTATGCACAGTTCAAAAATAGTGCATTAATAGTTTTGAAGAGACCTCTGTGGCTACCTAGCCTGTCCTTGGCAGAGTGTAAGCCATAAAATTACCCAGAGTGAATCCATAATACAATTAAAACATATTGCTAAGTGGGGAAAAATGAGATTCATTTAAAAACTGACAGTTATGTGGGCTCCATTTTAGGCTTAGACAGACTATTCCGATTTTCATTACTTTTGCCAATAAGTACAGGAAAGAGAAAGGAATGAAATCCTGCACACAGCAGCTTTTCTTTCAATCCAAAAAAAGAAAAAAAAAAAAGGACTCCGACGTCCGTCACCCTTTTTGTGCTTGCACACCTGTGGTGGAGGGGCACTCCTGGGTGGCAGACACAGACCGTGGTCCTCAGACAACAGTGTCTGCTTCTGGAGCATCCTGGACAGGTCACGGGTCTCTCTGAGACTCTCCAGCCTTGCTCGAGGCGCGCTGCCCTGGGTAGGAACTGTGAATGCATTAGCAGGCACGTCCTATTTTACCGCTGTTAAACCAGACTTCCAGCACGCGGTACCAAGGGCTAGGCTGACTCCGGGAGCTGGTACAGGAGCTGGTTTTTGCTCGTCCCGGGTTCCAGGTCCCTCCACTGACAGGGGTCCCTTTCCCCAGGTCCTCAGCATGCCTTTCCTGTACAAAAGCCGCATTCCTCAAGGAACCCCTGCCACTTCCATTCACATGAATAATTCTGCATGACAGGAAGGTTAAGGGATGCTTCCCCGTTCGTGCGGCTCTGTCTGTCTCCCGGCGCTGCCCAGCGCAGACCCCTCTGCGGGACGGTGGTGAGCTGGCTGCTGCCTGTGCCCGCAGCCCCCTCCTGCTGTATCAGGACCACCCGCACGCGCAGGACCACCCTCCTGCTCGCCTCGCCCTGCTCTCCCCATCAGCTCTGATGCCCTTTACAGCAACAACTCTGGTGGGCTGCCATGTCTGGGAGTGCAGGGATGTCACAAGCTCATCCTGCCAGTTGTTCTGCTGGAAAAGGCAAAAAACCTTCCTGTAAGCTGGTGCCTGTGCTCAAAAATCCCGTTGGTTCCTATGCCACTGTTAAATCATTCTCCGAGGATGCTCTCTTCAGGTCCATGGTTCCTCAGACTAAAGACAGGGCTCCAGAGGAAGATCATCAACAGTTTTTAAAGAGCTTTAAGAGTTACTCAGTTACAGTGCAACTAGAATAAAGCCAGCTTTAAATACAAATTCATAATTATTAGGTATAATCAAGCAGCAACCAGTAAGCGACGCACTTGGACTGGAAGACTGGGATTTCTGAGATTTATTAAATGTAGTTCTTCCACTAACTCTCATTGTGCAGCAAGAGCCGCGCAGCTTTCTTCTCCTCTCTCATCCTGCCTTTCCCCTTCTGGTGTCTCCCCTTCTAACCGCCCTTCCCCTCCTTTTCATCCTAGGCCTGGGGTAAGAGCTGAGTTACGAATACGAACAATGGAAAGAATGGGCTAGATGATGAATGTCAAAAATTAATAAAATAAAATGACCCCCCCAAGTAAACCATTATTATCCGTATCATATTAAATAAGCAATCAGAACTGGGGTTTATTTTCTCATCCTGTTTGACAGAAAGGGCATCTGGGGACGGAAGGGGTTCCCAGGACCACAGGTCCCTAGGGGGGGGACTGGTGGCCGGATCAGGACCTTGAGGTCCATAGCAACACCGGGGATGGGTTCCGAGACCCGCTGAGCTACTGTGACACGTCAGCGCTGCGGGTAGGAGGCTCCTTGGCTGGACGAACGCCATGGCTACCAAAACCAGATTAATTTTGCCCCAGAAACCCTCCATCCCCATATCCGGGCTCCTGGAGAACAGCCCCGGTGTCCTCCGAGACAAGGCCAGCTGGGGGTGCTGGTGGGTCCCTGCCGGGTGCCCAGGGCTGCCCGCAGGGAGGGGGGTACCCCTTCCCCCCCGGAGGGGTGCAGGCGGTGCCGTGCTGCTCCCTCCTGCACAGCTCCTGCAGCTCTCCGGGCTCCATCCCACCCCCGTTCCACCGCATCCTTTCCCTCCCGGCTCCCATGGAAAGCTCTAGGAGAAAAATCAGTTTGCAGCATGACAGTCTATATTCCTGTCGTCACTCTGTACTGGTATGTTTTCTGCATGCATCCTTCAAAGTCCTGCAAATTAAGGTGGCAAAGGAATTACCCACCCTTGGCCTTGAAAGAAGAGTGGGCTTTTGGTACAATGAGTAGAAGTTAAGTGCTAGAAATCTGGACAGAATATCACAAAATCCATCAAGATCTTCAGTGGCCACTTTAAATTTATTGCTAAGTATATTTGTATTTGAAACAGTTAATATTTTAACATATGTAAATATATTTTTTAAATATTTAAAACTTAGCCATGCAGATAGGTAGTCCAGATACAAGTTTTTGTGCAAATAAGCTTGAGAGATGTCTCACATCACTGAAGTGCTTGTGGTGTGTATAGCAATTAATACATGAAGTAAAGAGCAGGCAATCTGTTTATTTAAGCCTACCACAGATTTTTCTCTTTGATAATCAGAATCAAAGTGTAGTAAAGATTCAGAAAATCGCCTAGAGAGGAGTCAAGTACTCAGAGAAACGGTGCTTGCAGGTTTCTGGGCAGAAATGTTCCTGCTCCTGCTAGACCTTTCACTCTCTACCAGAGCACACTGGTCTCCAAGCCGAAGAGAGTCCCCAGCGTACACAAAGGCATTAGTGCCTGCTTTCTCCATCACTTAAGGGGACAAATGCCCTCACTCACTGCCAGCTGCAGAGGGACAAAATTGGCTTCAGGGGTAGCGAAGAGAACAAAGAAAACTTATCTAGCATACTTAAAAGGCATCATATATTATAGATATAACCTGGAGCTGCAGACCAATGAAGACCAATGAAGAAAGGGAAAAGGTGTAAAAGCATGTTAGCAAATCTGTGAAAATGACCCCAAATGAGTCCTGGAAGGAGGAAGAGGAAACCATCAGCATGGGCATCACGTTCCTCCCAGCGAAGGACCCCGATGCTGATGATGGACGGTGTCATCCTCTCCAGCTGTCCAAAGCTGCTGACTTGAAGACCCAGAGGAACAGGGCAAGGGTGAGCACAGCTCTACGAGAAGGGATAGAAAATGAGAAAAGTGTGTGTGCATGCTCCTTTTAACTATATTATTAGGATTATTGTGACTTTTCTGTATATAAGTACCCTAACTTCATTACTGATGAAGGTTTGTGCAGATGGTGGTACATGCCATGGCGAAGTCTATCTTCCGTGACAGCCAGCCTGTCTGTACACAAAGCTCACCCCCACTTTGATCTCCCAATTGTGCATTTGCACTCTCAGCATCCTCATACAAAGTTTTCTGTCCTACTTGGAGCCGCAGGCACATCTGCTCTGGCCCCCCGGAGCATCCCTCTGCAATACCTGACTATGGGTCAGAGGGACGAAATACCTGGGGGCATCTCTTGCAACACTGCATGCGTTTAAAAGCCATGGAGACCAACTATCCCCCAGCCAGCCTGTTCGCCCAGAGGAGTTGTTCAAACTCATAAGTCCTTCTCCAGAAGTTTTCCAAAACTCTGTTCTTGCTCTTTTATTTGTCTGCCTCTAACTGCATACCTATCGACAACCTTGTCCTTTCACCCACCTGCTCAAAACAGACTGCGAGAGCGTACTGGTGACCTGCTCCCGGTGAGTTAGAATGCACGTCCCCACGGTCTCTGCCGATGGATATAAACGCCGTGGGCACTGCAGCAGGCGGGCGCGGGGACGGCAGCGGTGCTGGGAGAGCCTCCAGCACGTTTGCAAGGAGGAAGGGGCAGACACACTCCACACACGCTGGGTTTGCTGGCTCGGGGAGCAGAGGAGCTGTGGCAGCTCTGCTGGCTTTCTTCCACCCCAGCAGAGACAGAGCTGAGGGCTGGGTGTGGGATAGCTCTGCCCAGCTGGGGATGTAAGTATGCTTTTAAAATAATCCCGTATTTCTGAGGTTATATCACAACCGTAAGTAATAAGAAACTCTCCTGCCTGGTTGCCTGCACCAGTGTAGCATGCAAGGGGTTAATAGGTACTTTTGGATTTGTAAGTCAGGACAGAAAAATATTCTGCTTTGGATTGCATGTGTGGAGGGAGGGACCTCTGCTACTTTTGTACAGAGCAAACTGTTGAACAGGCAAATATTTTACAAAGCCTAAGGCAGGTCACAGTAATTACCCGCAGCCACCTGGCAGGAGCTGTGTGCTCAGCTCGGGGGGAGGAGAACACTACGGGCTGACTTTCTTTCCATCTGGGGACGGTGGGTCCTGGCCGACATCTGCCATGTCACCGCTGGCCGAGCGGGCTGGCAGCAGCCCGGGGCGCGGGAGCAGAGCCGGGGGGGGAAGCCGGTCGCCCTCGCTTGGCATTTCCACCCGCCTCCTTGGGAAGGCTGCACGCAGCTAATTGTGAACACTTTTCACCTGCACTTTATTTGCTTGCAGGATTTCGCTTTCGGGTTTTGGAAGATGAGAGGAAGGTTACCATTCTGCTTGGAGAAAAGTAGAGGAAGAGAGAGGGAATATTTCATTTTTTCTTGGTAACTCAAAACAAGCTAATTGGGCGACAAAACTCCACCCACCCTTCCCTTCACCCCAAAGGATACGTGCAAACTCCTTTGGCTCCTCGAATCGGCACGGCTGTCTTCCAGCCGGAGTGCAGCTCCCCTGGGAATTACTCCCATGAGTCAGCACAGGTTTTGGTCTACTAATAATTAAATTCAGGATCAGGAGGAGAGGTCACCTGTGCAAAAGCACAAGCTGCTTAGCTTGCCCACAGACCTCCAGCTAGAGCACAGGGCCAGTAAGCTGCTTACATAGCATCTCGTTAATAACCACTAATCTTTAACCATTCGCCTTCCTGTTAATTACAGAGGCATGTCAACGTCTGTTGCATTTTGTAATTGCTTTCATGGGAAAAGATGATCTGGGTTGCTTTTTTTTATTAGTACTATTCTCTCCAGCACACTCCCCTCCAGCCACGACATTTCCCCTTCACCTGCAATGCAGCATTATCTGGGAATGATGTGTCTCCTGCCTGTCCGGGGTACTGTAGTCAGATGTAGCCCGATGGCATAGTAATCATATTGATTTTTCCCTGCTGCAGCAGATACTTTTATGTCCAGCTGCTAAGTACTTGAGGAGAAAAACCACAAAAATAAAACTGCAGCTGGCCATGTGTTTCCAAGAAGCTGTTTTTACGGCCCCTGGTAGTGCCCAGTGCTGCCCACCCGCTCACCTCCCCAGTGGGACGGGGGGACCCAGCCCGGGGGTCCGGCGCCGGCTGCTCCTCGTGGCTTTGCTCCCCGGCCAGCGCTGCCCAAGCTCCGGTGCTGAGCCGGGACAGGACAGACGGGCTCTCCCTGGCATCCCCTGTGTCCAGAGCAGCGCTGGAGGTGGCCAGCCCCCTTCTCAAGCTCCCCTCAAGCTGTGCTCCTGCCCCAGTGCACCAGCCTCTCCACCAGCAATGGGGACACTGGGACACAACCCTACGCTGGGGTGCAGGTGTGCCAGGCTGAGGGTGCTGCGTGTGCCTGGTTAAAAGCGTCCCCTCTCCAGGTACCTCCACAGCCTCTCACACCTTCCAAAACCTCTATCGCTTCAGCTTTATTAATTAGTATTTCTACTGATGAATGCTAGAGGAACCTGAACTGAAAAAAATCTGAAAAAAAAGTCAGATAAAAAGCCCCGAAGGTACAGGTGTTTAAATACAATTCATGAAAGAATGGTTTTCATCCCCAAACCAGACGAATAACAGTGAGGAGGGGGTCCCAGCCCCGGCCCGTGGCAGTCAGGGTGTCCTGGGGACAGCTCTCCAGCTGCCGAGTGCAGGAATGAACAGGTCAACCTCTACGTCTTGCCTGGCCCCGCAAGGCAGTCTCCAAAGTTAGTAAAGAGCCCAAAAGTAGGCAAAGCTTTGGAAACTTAATCAGAAACTTCTGGGAAATGAGTAGAAATAATGGAGCTCAGGTGCTGACCCTACTGACCCAGGGGTCTGCTAAGGACCCGTACACTTCCCTCAGCTGAGGTGGGTTTGGAGGACAGGGCAGTGGAGGACTGAAGCTGTGCAAGGATGCTCAGGAGAGAACCCCTGGCAGAGGGGAGTTTTAAGGGTGGCTGGGAGTAATCAAAGGGGTCAGGATTGGTTGAGAAGCAACTGAAGTGCTATAAAACAGTGAAGGAGCCAGTGAGTTTGTCAATGACACGACAAGTCGTCTCAGTAGGGGGAAGATCCTCCTTCATTTCAAACCGGTGCTCCGGTGTCACTCTGCTCCCACCCGCTTCTGCCTTCAGCACAGGCTCTGTACGTAATCAGAGGGGGGGGCGGCACCTCTTCGTTAGCAGAGAGCAGCTCACCCTTTGCGTCCTGCCGCACCACGTTTCGCACCTGCAGCCACCTCAGCGTCATCTCCACCGGGCAGCGTTGCTCTGAAGGGACATACTGAACCCGCGGGTGACACGCCGAACCCAGTCCCTGCTCTGGGTGACGTTCCTGGCCAGGCGTGTTAACAGCTAAGCTCTGGGTTGCCACTGGCTGAACACCCCCGACAGGCTCTCCGGGCAAGGGTTCCTGGCAGGAGGCTTATGTTTCAATTAAACATAAACATATTTTATTCAGATACATATAACATGCAGCCAATAGCAGAGTTTTCTGAACGAGAAAGGTCACCCGAGACTCCTTTCCCTTTTGAGGTAATCACCACGATCTCTCAAGTTGCCATTTAACTCTTGTCGGTTGATTTTTTTTTCAATTCCCCAAAAAACAATTACCAGAATAACAAAAACATTTGCTAAGCAGAGCACAAAAATCTTTTTTTTTTGGACAAAATCTCAACAACAAAACTGGTGAACAAATTGCTTGTGTAATTTCCCTGAGGATCAATCATCCTCCCTTTTTATCTAAGTCCCAGTTTTCCCAAGCCATGTGTTCGGCGGGGCGCTCGCTGCGCAGCAGGTCGCTTGCTCCGCGTTCCCGCCGGACATGGCCCTTGGGTCGACAGGCGCAGCTCTGCCCTGGGCTCCTCCGGGTCACCCCTCTGCCGAGCAGCTTGTCCCCGGCAACGAAGCACATGCTCGGAGTGCATCTTATTAATTTTCTTAGTTTATGTAGTCAGCTGTCAAATAACGGCAGTTCCTCTTTTCAAAAGGAACATGGCATGCATGCAAAATGATTTCAAGAATATGTACCCTTAGGACATATCATTTTCTTAACTAAAATTCAAGTGCATACTTATTACCCAAATCTTTATCTCAGAAATAGGTTTGAGTTCACATGATGGAATTACAAACCGCTAGACAATTTTTAGGACTTGTATGCAAAACTGCTTTTTAACATGGCTTTTATAGTTGTCTTATTTATCTAATCTCCATGAGTGAAAATTCCTTTAGGATCACTTTCTGCTTTCTACATTGCATCTCACCAAAACAAATTTAAAAAAAAGCAATGGAAAAAACAAAAGGGGTATCCTTCTCTATCCTGGAGATTTTGATGAAATGCTGCATGTAATTTCTATTTTTTGCACCATTTGTAATAGGAACAGACACCCTCAGTGCCCATGAAGAGAGTCCCCAGGCAAAAGACTCAGGCATAACATCTCCCTTGGAAATGAGCAAATGGGTTAGATTAAAAAAAAAAAAATCACAGTTGTTCCTCTCTCAATTTCCAGAAATTGTTGGCCAAAATTTGGGGGAGGTATTAAAAAGACGTGGTGCTTAGGAACATGGTTTAGTGATGGATTTGGCAGGGTACGGTTTACGGTTGGACTGGATGACCTTAAAGATCTTTTCCAACCTAAATGGTTCTATGATTCTATGATTCTATGTTTCTATGAAATCTCTTCCTTGGCTATAACAAAAAAGCAGGGAAGGTGAGGTGGTATCTGATTGTGGCTTTCTAAACATGACCGTCGGGGATGGTTTAACGAATGCAGGGGAAGCAACCGCTGACTCCAGGTCGTGAGCTGGAGACAGAGCACAGGACAATGTCTGTTTATTTTAACAGCTTTTGGACAAAGCTGCTAGGGCTCGGGGTGGCTGGTGCACGTCCGTCACTTCTGTCTCAGCTCCCACAGCCCCGAGGCTGTAGATAAGCCGGCGGGACGCCTGCGGTCCCTGGCACGGGGCTGGGAGGCAGCGCCGGTCGCGCGGGGCTGTCCCCTGCTCCGCTCCCCCAGACGCGGCCGTGGCCCGGGC
>NW_009203575.1:74689-78187 GCF_000690835.1 Fulmarus glacialis | reverse complement strand
GCGGAGCTCCCTGCCACCGGGCGCTGGCGGCCGAGGCATAAATCCGCCTGTCAGGGCGGGGGGGAATTACGAGGTCGTAAAAAAGTCAGAAAGATGGATGTTTATGAATGATTATTACTATTTTTGTTGTTGTTTTAATGGGAAGCCCGAACTGGAATCCCAAAGCCAGCGGGCTACGGTCCTCTGAAGAGTTATGAATCCCTAGGCTGCGGCTCCATCCAAAACCCACTGTTTCCTTCCTCTAAAACTGCCTCACCCTCACGCCGGAGGGCTCCTCCGCCGGGGATCTGCAGCGTGCTAGGGGCTGACTCCGGCCCGGCCCCCTGGGCTGCCTAAAATTGCTATTTGCAGGAGTGGAATCAGGTGCAGACTAAAAGCCCATGCAAGATCAGGGCCTTATTCTTAAAGCCCCGGGTCCCACCGAAGGGCATGGAGTAATGTATTTAGCACATAATAATACAAACCACAGAAAAATAAAATCACCAGCTGCAAAGTTACAGAACATTAAGAGTCAGGAAACGAACAGATTAGAAAACAGAATTTCCCAGCCCTCTTCCCCCTTGCACATCCACAAATCACTAATTTGAGACAGATTTATAGCCTTTACATATTTATTGGTGTATCTATCTGGATATCATGCCTATCTTCCAGGATCTGAGAATCTGAAATGGTAGCATTAGTGAAGCATGTTTTGGATTTTTACTAGAAATGGGTCATAAAAACTGAGTATGTTTTTAAATAATAGTTTTCCAGCCTAACTATTATGGAATATGGATTTATTAGTCATTTTTATGTTTGAAGCTTGGTTTGAAAACAACCTAGATATTGTTAGCAAAGTTTGGCTCTGAGGAATGGAAAGCCTCTGGTTTTTTTAAAGGTTAAGGGTCTAGATTAAGCACAGCTGGAAAGGTTTACAATTTATTCTGGTGAGACAGCAATCAGTAGGTTGCCATATACACCTAGAAAAACATAGCTGGGTTCTATCTACCCCAAGCATCAACGTCCCAGAGGCAGAATCAGGGCCCAGATAGTAATAATCGTATGACTCCTAACTCCTTTCCAGCTTTTTATAAATAAGATGCATCTCTTGGACATTTGTAAGTCTAGATGTATCAAAACAGAGCGCAAATAAATCGATACTGCAATACTGGGTGACAACACATGCAACAGTCGCAGTTCAGATAGATCAGACCTTTGACCTAATCCTTCCTACCAAGTGGCGTTCACTTACATCTTAACTTATCTCCACTTTTTTACTTTACAATTAGATTTACTGATGTCAGAAATGTTGACACTTTAAATACAGTCATAAAAATAAACAGAACTAGAGGAATAAACACTCCCTACCTTTATTTTTTGCTGCACACCCCCTTTAAATGTATATTACTTACACAGATAAAAACAGATAATGGTCTATATTCGTTTAATTCCTTAAGCTAAAACATTAATTACTCACTTTAGATTAAAAGCAGCAGCATTTTTTTGATTGGACAGATTCTAGGTTAGAATGAAGAAACTTGTATTCTTTGTAATAACTGTTATAATAATGGTTTGAGCCTAATAGCAAGGGTTTTTTCAAGAGCGTTTCAAACTCGTTGAACGATTGAAACACATTTCTGAGTTCTGCCTGCCTGGATCTCTGAGGTTACCGTGAGCCCAGCTGGCAAAGTGGGGTTTATGGGTGTTAGGCTTCCCCAAGGATCAGGGCTCAAGCCATCAGTGGCTGAGGTTGCCGGAAGTTGGCAACTCTAAGCCAGAGACAGCATCTTTCCAGTCTCACATGAAATGGACTAGACCTCCTCAAGCCATCTGCTACTTTCTGCACTGAAGTTTACAGAAGAAAGTCAAATTTTGATTATTTTTTCCTGGTATCTTGGTTCCCACATCAGGGAGCTTTTAGATAACATGATGAAAGTCAAAAACAACTTCAACAACTAGCACAAATGTGATAATCTCTAGATTTCCTAGAAGCACGACTCAGACTCTTACCAATTCATTCTTCTGAGCGCTGAGATTATATATTGAGCAGTACATGGGAAGCTGAACTTTGCTGTGCTCTCTACCACGTGGGAGTTGATAAAATAACTTCTTCATGTTTCTGAATTAAGCAACGTAATTGTCTCTTATTCATCTACAGATTATTTAAGCGTGTTTTAAGCATTTCAGTTGTGAAGATCTTTAACAAAAAGGCAGCAGTCATGTAATTTTGGCATCTCCATCAAAATCAATACCAGGTGGAAGAATGTGGTAGGTGATGAGCCAAACAGAAAGTGAATTTCACAGAAGATGAGAAATATTGACCATTTAGGAGACTTCCCATGCAGAGACACACAAAAAGAAGTGGGGGGTGGGTGTTGGTTTTAGTTCATTCTTCAGGATATGATTCCACCAGACTGGGCTGTCTACAGATGATAGGTGCCTCTTAAGCAGTATGTTGAACATATAGTTACAGTCACCTGAAAATCCTATTTTCTTTCTCTAGTAAAGAGAAATTCTGGGAAGGCAGACTCTACCCCTGCAAATAGTGAACAGCTCATTGAAGTTCTGGGGATGTAGGCTTTTCAGCACTTGCAGAATCAGGCTCCTTTTGATAAATAGACATCTATAATAACCTGAAGAAAATGGGAACAGTTATATATGGTAAGGTCATTGTATAAATGTGCTGGAGCTGTATCAGCCATTCACCAAAGAAACTGCCACTTGCAGAAGATTGTGCTGTAGTGAAAACCTAGCAATACCCTTCTATTTCCTACTTGGAGAGCAATCTTCCATGGTAATGGTAGAGATTTCTTAGAGAATTGAAAGGAGGCAAACCCAAGAAGTTTCATGGTTACCGTCACAGAAAAGTCTGAAAGAAAATAAAGGTGAACATGCAATTAGAAAGAAAGTCAAAATAGATTTACCTGAAAAAAAAGCAGTTTACTGTGGACAACAAAGAGGAGGAGATATAAGGAGGTTTTGGACAGCTGACTGTTCCCCAAGATGTAATTGTCTGTCTCAGAATCACTTTGTCCTTAGTAATCACGGTCTCTGCTGTCATTTCTTGATAAAGCAACCTATTTTTTCTGCAAAGTTAAATGTTAAATTAGTGGAGAAGATGAAATGCCTTTTATTCATTACTATGTCCAGCAGGTCGTACTCTTAGCTAATCCACTCAAGGGACTTTTCACGAAGCATCCAACAGGTGATTCTCCATCTAAATGGGGAAACAATGGCTTCCCTGACCATTAAGGAGGAAAGATTTCATAACGGAGCTGCTTAGCCCAGCTCCACAGATCAGGCAACCACCATTTGTTTGGTTTGTCCACACTTCCTTGCGGTCTTTTCTCATACCACTGCTGGTTTGCGGTCACAGTAAGTGGGCCACAGCTGGTCTGGGAAACCACGATAAACATCTGCAGGGCTGTATCCCATAACAGGTTACATGGACTGTCCTCCCAAAAGCAATACAACAAAATGAAAGTCCCAAATCACGCAGAAATGCTGTGATCAAGCTGA
>NW_009203575.1:54855-74658 GCF_000690835.1 Fulmarus glacialis | reverse complement strand
TCTTCTGGGGGTAAAGAAGCAATAGAGAAAACCGAGTAAATTCCACACCAGGTCATACTGGAGAGTGCCATGGGGGGAAAGAAAAATAGAGACGGTCTCTATGACTTGTTCATCCAGTTTCACCTGTATCGCTCTTGGTCTATACTGGAAGTGATTATTCATTCGTTTTGATAATTTTGCTCTTTTCTTTGTTCCTTGTAGTTAAACTTCTCTCACCTTCTTAGGACCTTGCACAATATGTGTGGATAATTCTATATGAATTTTTATAATTCCACTGAATATTAGCTTACTGAATAAAGTTAAGTTTGCCTAATTTGTGAAATACGCTGTGATTAAAACCTATACATGATGGTAATGTTCTGGACTCTACTGACACTTTTCTCTGTTAGAATCCCAAATTATTTTACAAACATTAATGAATAATTCACACCACCTCTGTTTAAGTCATCTAAATCCTCAGAAGTTTAGGTGGTGACCAGTAGGTTGCATGACAAATTTATAGATGTCTGTTGAGTGGAGCACTTAAAAATATGCTTACTTTTAAACATGAGCATTTTTCTGACTTCAGTGGCATTTCCCAAAGAATATCACATGAAATTCAATTTAAAGTTTTGAAAATGATGAATTTGTCATGTAACTCAGTAAGCATCCAGATTATTAGGTAGCAAAAGATTTTATCATGTGAGTTGTCTCAGTGATTCAATGATTTTGATAGTGAATTTGGCATTGAAACATATTTACCATATGGATTAGATTAATTTTTATACCATTTTCCAGCAGGGAAATAGTAAATAATATTATTTTGGGGTTGACTGCAGGCATACTCACAATGCTCACACTGCATCTACTTCATGTAATTTACATTTTCAAGGTTTTTTTCATAATGGGATGACTGAGGTACGGAATGAACAAAAATGAAGTCCTATATTGTGGAGAGCATCCATCTGATGACAAATACGTTCATCAAATTTATTCATTCATGAAAATTTCCATTGCCTTTCATTGTGGTGTGCGTAGAAAGAATTACTATTACTGTATTAGGAAAACAATTACAATATTCATGCATTGTAAAGAGTGGGCTGTGATTCAGTTTTACTGAAGTATAGAAGTAAGCTTTTCAGTCTCGGGAAGTCTATTATACTTTCATTAGAGGCATTTAAGAAAGTACAGACTTTATATTTCAGCATAAGTATTATTCAGAAATGAATGGATTACTTTTAGTTTACTAGAATGGACATGCTATAATGAAAGAGTAAAATTCTGATTTTGGGAAGGAAAGGGTGTGACTGGAGCCTTTTATAGGGTATCTTTTGTAGCTTTTGTATATTATCTTTTGCCCATGTATCTGTGGTTGATACGTGTGTGCGGAATATTGTGCTCAGGTGGATTCCCAGTGAAGGTAACGCAACCTGCTCACAAGCCTGGGGTAATGTATTCAGGGATTTCCTCCCTATTTTAAATGCAAACCTCCACCTAGTTTTAACTGCAGGGAAGTCACAGGATGTTCATCATTGACACGTGATTTTAACAACTATTAAAAATACTATATATTCAATGACGCCCATGAAGGGAAACTAGTTTTCAAAGAGGGATACCATTTTATCACAACTGAGAGTTCACATTTTGCATAGGTTTTTACTGCAATATTGAACATGATGCTAGTCTACAGAAAATTAATCACCTGTGCTTTTGCCTATGCATATAAACAATACTTTAACACCACACTCTCCTAGAACAAGGCATGTTTACCTTTGATACACGAACAAGTCACGAGCAAGCAGACCTATGGGAAAATGAGGTATACTGAGGCAGACAGAAATCCTTCAGAAAAACCCCCTTTCTTGTGAGGGCCCTGAGTGCAGCCCCTGTCTCCCCCCCAGGGTTTGGGAGAAAGAGGTCCGCTCCCACTGACAAGCACCAAACCTCGTCCAGACGGGCTGGCTCTCTAAGACGCTGCTGCTGAGTATTGCTTGTTTCGGTGGACAGAACACAAGTATTTTCAGCAGTGTCTTGTTACTTTTTGAAAGAAATATTACACAGTGACATGATCACAAGCAGTCTTTTTTTTTTTTTTTTTTAAGATGGTAATCGGAATTAATAATATTAGAATGATTGTCCCAGAAATTCGGTTTGCTAATTTTTGCTAACATTAGATAATTATGCCGGAAATTTCTCTTTCATATATGTAGGTTCAAGAAAAAATAACTGAAGAAATGCTGTATGTTATAGTTTTAAAGCTGCCTGAAGTACTGGTTTTGAAGGCAAATATTCAACTCCTTTTAAAAATAATAATTACAAGTACTTTGGCTGTTTGACTCAAATCTAAACAGGACGCTCTGTTTATTTTATGTTTCAAATGGCGTTTAGTTTCCTGATAGCTAGGTTAAGGTTAACTCTTCCAGTATTCCTTTTTTTTTTAATTAACATGCAGGTACACCTAGATATGCATGATTTTAAGTTAACAAACTGTTCATTCAACAAATTCAAGTGGATACGTAAATGTTTGTAGGGTGAGGCCCTACTTCCCATAGGCTTTCATTTCACTGTAGTATCCAGCTACTTGGCCTGTAAAGACCAATTATTCTCTTGGACTTTCTCTTAACCTATTTTTTTTCGGATGCTTAAAAATACTCTGCATAAGGTACAAGAATGTCACAAGTTCATCAAACAGGAATTTCAATGCTGATGCTGAGCTTGCCTCTTCAACATAACCTGTTTCCTGACAGTCCTGGGAGATGACCCTGAAAAATCGTGTGATATTTACTAACATGCAGTACTGTCTTTGGTGCCAGTTCCATTTTATCTTGTGTCCCAGAGCTCACACTACCAAAAATGTTAGCAAACAACTATTATTTTTAAATAGTTCTGTATGTACACTAGGGTTTTATGCTTTTTTTTTTTCTGGTTTTGTGGTTTGTAAGTGTGTACACAACCTCTTAACAAGGCATCCTAGGAAATGGGACAGATATTTTCAAAGCATCTTTTCCTAGTAAGACAACCAAAATGCATTTCTGCTTAAATAGCTGAGAAACAGAAATGTAGGCTGAAAGTAAGTTTTAACTAGTGTATTCCAAGCAAAATGACCAAATCTCTCTGACTAATGGGATGCTAAGAATGAATACTTGTCCTACTGCTTAGCCAAAAAAGTAACTCATTTCATTGAAATAATTCTCGATTGACATGTAATGCACACAAAGTTACAGGCTCATTAATGACTTACTAATGACAGTCTCCCTCTGAGTCATGTTAGGAAGCTGCTTTTAGAGTGGAAAAAATTGTAAGAGCAAAGTCTTAAAATAAGATGCAAGAAGCACAAGATCTTAAATTGATTGGGGATCAAATTGTTGCAGTTAGATAGGTATCTAAAGGTGCAAATAGGTAGGATTTTCAAAGACATTGTTCATCTCAAGGTGTCTGCATCCAAAAATTCTTCAGCTACCCCTACAGTCCTCTGCTTCCAATGTTAAACCAGGTGCCTAGTGTTTCACTTCTGGGCACGTCTAGGAGTCTTTCTGTGTCAGCAGAGCTGAATTCTCTGTGTCTAATTCATGCCTGGCAGGATCCACAAGCCCAGTTTCTCCACCTGTATCGCCTGAGGAACCGTATCGCAGAGGCATGTGGTAGGCACATGTAGCAGGTTCCCAAAATCACTAGTCACAAAATCTGGAGTGCTGGGTAGCAAACCCTTCTCATACTTCAACAGAGTGCCTTAAATTCCTGGCTATGGAATATTTTGTTAATCTTGCAAACTTTGTTGATGAATCTGTTTCACTTTGCATAAATAAATAAAAAATATCTGTAGTAAAAAGAGAGAAGCAACGAGTACGATTCTGCAGCCTTGTGGCAGGAACATTCACTGAGGGGCAGAGACACCTGGATCCCAGACCCTGTTCCAGAGGCTGGTTTATGTAAGTTTTATAATGTAAATGTTGAATAGAAGATAAATGTATTTAAAATACATAAAGCAACCACTGGAGCAGGGACAGGTGTCTTTACTCCCTCATGAGTATCCCTACTTTTTATGGTTGCCAGCTTCTTTGCCTATGTAAGCTGCGCACCCAAACCTTCATATGGCTGGGAGCCACAATATACATCCATGCCCTGTATGCTGGGAAGCAGAGGGAAGGAGGAGCTCTCAGCAGAAGTTGATTGTGGCTCTTCGGGAATTCCACCAGCCCATTACTGGGTCAGACTGCATTAGCCATGCAGTTGGGTCCTAAATCAATTTAATAATATCACCTTCAATAGCCTGGGCTGCCAGACTCCATCCCACAAACAGAAATTCAGATTACTCCACAACCCACTGCTCCGACTCACAGCACCAGAGCTAATCACACAACCAAGATGCCCATAGAAACCATCCTTGACCTGCTCAAGAGCTGTACATGGTTCAGGGCTGTGTGAGCCTCTTCTGAAGAGGGAGAAATCTCTATTATTTTCTCTTGAGTTAGAAAAGCACTTCTAGCCACCCATCAATGATTAAGGCAACAATTTTTTTCAGTAGCATATAGTATACATATCAGTGTTTTATAGGTAATCGTGCTGTCTTTCAAAAGAAAGGATCCTAATTATTTCTTGTGAGTTGGCCCCATTTCATGTCAGGGTGGAGGGGGATGAATGGCCTCCTCCATAGCTTTTCCTACAGACTAGGGATTAAGGCAGGATACGTGAAGGTGAGAGAGACGTCTGGGATCGGGAAAGGAAATTAAACCCAGTTGATTGAAAAGTCGCAGAACAAAAAGCACAATGTAAAATCCATGAGCCAACCCCAAAGAAGAGATGAGAAGCCAAGACTTGCTTTCTCCCTTTTCCCTACTCCCAGGTATATTCCTTCTTTACTAGGCTGCTGCAGGATCCTACTTTCTTGCTCACTGTCTCTTGGGCTTTCTGCATCCCCCATGTTGTAGCTCCCTCTTGGGGTTTTGGTCCCAAGTGATTAACTGAGAAACAAATATATCAAAAATATCCGTAAAATAATTCCAGCCTTTGCAGTTGTCTCACTGAGAGCTATATCTTGTAATGACAGTTAGACTCATGAGCCTTTACAGGCTCCTTTTGAGAACGTTATCCTAAATCCTGAAATCTTGACATTTTTAATCAGTTCCTTTTAAGCACAAAGAGGTTATAACTAAATCTAAGATGATCTAAACACATCCATTTTAATATCAGGTTGTTTCATATGTTTAAATACTATCTCCCCTACCACCACCAAAAGGAGCAAGTGACATTATCCTTTTCTAAGACTGTGTACTCCTGTGTAATATCGGAATATTTACAGATATTATATTAATGCTGCAAGTTCTCACACCTGTCATGAGATGATTTTAATGGGAAACTGAGAAACTCACATGTGTGCTCAATTGCCTTGCAGGCTCACACACCACAGAGTAAGATTTAGGCATGGTACAGGTGGGTTTAACCCCAATAAAATCAAGGGAACTGCATATTCCCATCTCAAATCTGAACTGACTCACACAGCCGTTCATATCAGTACAAGAACACAAGAATTTTTAACTGCAACTTTGTAGAGCTTACTGAAACTCACTTCCTAGTCACACTAACTCCTTCAATTTGTTTCCAGGTCTAATACAGGAACCATACGGAGAGAGGCACAGAAAGATAAGTAGGCGTTGCATGCCATTGCTGACCGTCTGTATAGGCAAGCCGTGCTGAGCCGAACAAGGAACGGGTCACGGCTCCGACAACACAGGTCAGAGCCCCTCTAAGAGCCAATGTGGCCTACAACAGCAGCTGGCTGCCAGGGAACACATGGGGAGATTTTCCTGGGGTTGCTGTGCAAGATGGGGACGGCTAGTGGTCCGTTGGCAAGGGAGGAGGAGTGGATGAAGGTAAATAAGTGCCTGAGAAGCAAAAGCCTGTGTTGAGAGAAGGGATAAAAAGTGAATGAGTGATATGCAGGTAGACATTAAAGGCATAAGTGATATGGCAGTGTAAGATGCTGACACGCAGATTTTGATTGCAGTACAAAGCCCTACATTTACTAAGAGTTGGAGATTTTGCCCGAGGTTTCGTACCCTTATAATGTAATATTATTCCAACTGGCATTTTATCAGTGAGACCCTTTCTCAGCATAAATTATAAAAATATGAATGTATGTTAAATCATACGGCATGCGTTTGCCAAAGATTTATAGAAGAACTTACCCACTGTAGAGCTGTGTTCTCGGAGAACCTGCCCTGCACTTTCCTGCACCTGCAGAGAGCTGGGAATGGGAGGATAATTATGAACATTGAGAGTCTAAGCCAGATGTTCCAGGAATGGAGAAATTTCATCTTTGGTTGGCTGGCCTCTAAAGGCAGGAAAACAGAAAAAGGAAGTGTCCGTGTTTGAGCTGGCATGTGCCACCCGAATCCTTGCCTAGTCAGCGCCAGGCCTCTGCTGCTGGCAGCTGGCCGCCGTTGTGCTTTTTGCCTGGGGTTATTACCGCAGACCAGGTGAGTGCAAAGCCAAATACAGAATGTACGGCGACGGCTGAAGGAAATATGGTTGTGAAATAGGAGCGCATGCTAATGAAGGGAGTACAAGCCTTATGTGATATCCTAACTTAACACCTTCCATAGTGCATTGCTTCAGAAAGATTCGTTGTCACTTCTGTGCTTGGATCACTTAGACTTATGCGTTCTAGCTTTTTGTCAGAAGCAGTATATAAGAAAATATTCAGCAGGTATTACGTCTTGTATCTTTGTGTTTTGTTACCAAGAGGATTCATATTTTTCTTTTTAAGCAAAAGGAACTAATTGAAAGTTAGTCCCTATCTATTATATGACCAACGTTGGACTTATGTTTTTCCCAGTGTTGGAAACATCCATTTTCACTTCTTTTCAGCATGTTAAGCAATACCAGTAAGGCAGTCCTGCTTACAATTTAGAGCAAGAATTTCCACCTCAAGACAGCAGCCTCGATTCTTAAAATTATATATTGTAGGTTGAGGAACAGAATATATTCTAAATCATACATTTCAAACACTTTTTTTCAGTTCCTTCTTCTTTTAATTTTCTTTTCAGAAGAGCAAATTGGATACACAGTTTAATAATAATAAATAAATCTTTGTCAGCCACTTCCAACTCCTTCTTCATTAATTTGTGCAAAACTGTCAACATGTCAGCGAACTGTAGTGCTTGATTTCAGAGAGGTCTGAAGGAGGAAGGAACGCATTAATGCAAATGTATTATTGAAAACAGAAATATCTCAATTGAATTGCATAGAGAGGCATTTTAAGATTAAAATAACAAACACTCAGAATGAATGAAAATGCCCAGGTGATGCAGCAGTGACAGAAATGAGACTGTTATGAAGTTAATGTCTGGTTGGTATGTGTTCTAACAGAGTCCATGCTTTTTCACTCTAATGTGAAAGACGAGGACTCCTTTATTTTCTCTTCTCCCCTGATGAAACATCACCAAGCGATCACAGTGCAAGTTCTGTGACATGTAACTATCCAGCCTTTGGGTGGAGAAGGACCATTCTATCCCAATTTGGACAACCTCTTGGATCTTGACTGTGGGATGCCTGATGCTAGAGCCGAGTCTAGAGTCTCCACAACACCACATGCCTATCCATATATCCCGTCACTTCTCTGACATATCCCCCACTCCACACATTTGAAGGAATGCTTAGAGGATGGCCTTACAAGCTGATGTTACTTGTGTAACCAGATTCTTCTTCTGCTCAAGGAGGAGGTTGATGAGCCACTTTGCAGAACTTGAGCCATTTAACTGAGGGCAGCTGCTGTCGTCAACAGCTGAACTGCAGAACCTCCAGCAAGGCTGCGATGCCCAGCTGAAGGCACACAAAGATGTCAATGAGAGAGGCAATCCCTTAAACACCTTGGTTTTCATTGTTTATAGGCTTAATTTAACCAAATGAACGAAGGGGAATCTATCAGTACTGTTGTTAGCAGTTGTGGTGGGCTAGGTTTTTTTTTGGAGAGGTCTTTGTTGTTGTTTTCTTAAGTAAAAAAGAGCAAAATCAAAAGCTTCAGGGAGGTGGAAAAGACTAACAAAGGCCATTTCTTTGCTTCAGGATTAAGGGGGGAAAAAAACCTCCATGACTGATTACAAGAAAGCTTCTGTGAAATAAAGGAACAACAAAGATGCACCATGGACTGAAGTCCTTTCCCTCAGGATCATGCTTCATTAATTAGCACTTCTTGAATAACCATTTTCAAAACAAATTTAGGGGATATTCTAACCTTACTTAAAAATCTGAAAATTACTTGATATCCTTCCTTAAGCTTGCTTTATTATAAGTTCATCACCTCTAAAGAAGTTCTCAATAAGACATAGATAACTGCCACTACTTCTTTGTTTCATTTGCACGCACATACAGTCTTTGCAGGTAGACAGTTTTACCTCACTGGTAGCTGGTATCCAAAGTCCAGGATTTGGATAATTTCCCATTTCTGAACAACAAACTTTGTGAACAGTTAATTAGACGATGTAACATCTTATATCTCCTACCTGGTGCCTGTTTGTGGAGCAGATTAGTCGTCCAGCTGGAGTTCTCATACAGTAGCTGAGGACGGGAGCTGGATTGTAACTGCGACTCCTGTGCCTGTGTGGCAGCCTGGTGGGGCAGAAGCGACAGCAGCGGCAGGCAGGCAGGCAGCAGCAATCCTCCCATGCTTACCCAGCCGGCAGGAGAGATGCTTACATCCAAGGCACTGCATGATGGTTTTTTGCAGACGGCCGATTTCAGTGTGTAACTAAACTGATTGCAAAATGACAGGCCCAAGTTTGGGATTTAGTCTGTTACATTATTTAAAAATTTCTATTAAATTTGGAAGCTGCTGAACATACTCAGTGCTATGTGGAAAGTACCCCAAATAAAGTGAACCTGAGCCTGGACTGCTACAAACTCCGAACCTGAGCCAGATCTGCCATGTTTCACAAAAAGTTTTAATCCACTTCCACAACATTTCTAAAATTTTAGTTGCACCTCCTCTAATTAGCAATATCTCACCCTAAGAGAGTGAGTAATTTTTTTTTCTCTTAATAATTGTTTTCAATTTCTGTAGTACTTTTCTTGGGTTTAGAACAACATGAGCAGGGGCTCCACCCACATTTCAGTTCATTGCTGGCTAAACGAACTTTCATGCCCAGGTGAGTTTTGGAGTCAAGCTATCCCCACTCATCCTACGACTTCAGGAAAGCCCTGCTCATCTTGATAATCTAGAAGGGAGGGAGGAACTTGAATGGCTTTTACAGTGCTGAATGTGCAGAGGTGAACCAGAGAAGGCAGAAATCCATCATCATATTAGGTGATTCAAGTTGCAGAGAGACAAAAAGGATTAATTTAGAATGTGTGGGTCTCTCAAAGGGAGGGTACGCTAGCAGGAGAATAAAACAGGAGAATTAAAGCTTAAAACAAAGAACAATTCCTCATTCATAAATACAGTGCAAAATACAATCACTAAATAAGGCATTAGTTTGCTCACCAATGGTTGGTGCCCATCACATGGATGATGCGTGGTTTATTCTTTGTAAAGTATTCCAGTAATTTAGTTAATTTCTGTCTTTACTAAATAATATTAATATTGTTAATATTACTAGTGGAGAATAGGTGGTTTTTTCCTTTGTAGTGTTAGATATTCTTTTGATAGAAAAGTCATTTTCTGGTAAAGCTATAGTCAATGTTTGATCATTTGCTGGTTTTAAAACTCTTGTAAGTCTTTTTGATTGGTTATGAAGTATAAATTTCCATGTCACAGCAGTTAAATGCTGCATAACTACTATCTGCATTGGTATGGTATTCTTTGTAACTTTATTTTTTCACTTCTGCTTTCTCCATTTATAGTTTGAGTTTGTAAAATATGTTGAGACTGTAAGTTTAAGTTATCACTGCTGTGCAAGTCCCATTCACAGCGGCATTTAAAGATTGCTACTTTAAATTAAATCTGGGTGAAATGCAGTCTGTTCGGCAACTTATGTGCATTTTCAAAACCATATACAATAGAAGAAAATCCAGAGTTGTATATTTCAAACAACCAAACTTAACTCAATGCTGGGCAAATGTATAGAAGGGCCACACAAGGGGAATGCAGCAAACGTCAGAAGGCTGAGACTAGAGGACCCACTACTCCATGAATATCTTCTCCTTTCCATAACCATAATGCAAGTACATGAAGACATTTTAAGCAGCTTCTTAGATGTATAGCTTCAGCATCTAGACCAAGTACCCAAGCTGGGCACTGGCTATGGATCTATTCCAGAGATCTGAAATGCAGAACAGAACATTTTATTTAATTTTTAACAGTATCAAGGGTTCACTCACAATGTGTTTACTAATATACTTGGAGCTTAAGCATTCATCTTTGCATCTTATTTTCCTCTAGCTAATCATGAATCTTTGTATTAACTAGAATATAGCAACAAAACTTGTCAAGAATCTATACATCTGAAAATGTAAAAGAGACACCTTGCTTTTGCCTCTCAGATTTTACAAATAAAAATTATTTCTGAGAAAGAAACAGATTCTGGGAAGAAAACAAAGCACATCTTAAACCGTCATACTTTTTGAACATAACTGTGCTGGTGCAAGACACAAGAACATCAACGCTACTAGAGCTTGTGGAATTTTTCACATAGTGTATCTTCTTAGAAAGTGAAAATGATATGTTTCATGGAAAAAATAATATTTTATCTATTACTTAAGAAGAAAAAAAAAATCAGGTTGCATTTTGAGTCAAAGAATAAATTAGACACAATTTACTTTTAAATGAAATCTGCTTTACACAACTATACATTGAATCAAATTTAGGTTGCTCTTAGGCAAAGTGAAGCAACTGTGAAGTTGCTCAACAAAGGCTGATTCCATAAAGAGTATCTGGGCTTACACTGGGACAAAACCTAGGCATTTCAGTTCCCCTTTTTCTTTTTCTCTGCATTTAGTTGCTTTAGACTGTGATGTCTTTATGATGGTAGCATGATTCTGTATTCCTCCTAGAGGACTTACTGCAATGTCATTCATATTTGAATAGAGTATTTTAGCAATACAACAATACCACAATAATTACAGAAGAACTTATTATTTAAAACAGGACCTTGTGTAGGAGGAAAGTGACATTTTCAGTGATTTTGCTAAAAATAAGTGCACTCCAGTGTTCTATAGGTCCAAAAGAGATGAGTGAATCTTGGAGTGGAGAGTTCAGCCCTTCCTGTCCGTGCACTGGATTTAAGCCTAAAGCCAAACAAAACTGTGAATTGTGAGGTGGTTTTGATTTCATCCTGTAGTCAGCAGCTGGGTCTGAAGCATAATCAAAAATTCCCCAAGTCTATCAGAGATGTTTTAAGACAATCTATTAAATGAATCTGGGCCATTTAAAATTCATAATGAAATCTTAATCCAAATAAGTTTCATGCACAGCTGACACTGATCTAAACACAATTGATAAAGAAAAAAATAGGTATTTCAGTCTCAAAAGTGGCAGAATAGTTACCTGCAAAGCAAGAAACGTGGCAGTATGGATCAGGAAGCTATTAACTATTCACAGTAGGTACGGTTTAGCAAGCTGAATTTGGCATCTACCATAGATCATTGCCTTTATTGTGAGCATAATATACAAAGGAAAACTTCGAAGAGATTACTGTGGATTGAAGGCCAGCTTAAGTGCAATGTGGTCCTTGAGCAAACAAAATGTAAGTGTACACCCATACTCTGATATCCTGGTTATATTATCTTACGGAACAACCAAGGAAGCTTTGCTAGAGCATTGAGTTTCCCACTTAGTGAATATGTTTTATTGAATGATGGTAGTTAAAATATCCCTCCAGTAACAGTAATGTATTTGCATTCCTAAGCATGCTTGCAGGTATGTGTAATGGGACACAGGCTGTTAAGACAGATATTGAAGTAGGTGTTAATTCAAAGTTTAAATCACAAAAATCTATAATACAAAGACAAAAATCTTTTAAAGAATCACATTTGTAAAGCTAGTGAATTAATATGCTGAGTGAGACTTTATTCTGACAGGTCCAGCACATTACATTCAGATACACTGGCACGACTGTCGGGAGTCTAGAAGTCTCTGAGAATGTTCAGAGTGACATTTGGGATAACAGGGATGAATTTTGGCCAGGTCTTTCATATGCCCATTTGCTGCTCTATATTTTTGGCTCCAAGTGCATGCCAAGATCAAATTCCCAGACTTTCTCAGTGCCCGAGCAAATATTGTTAAACCCAGATTTGGAACATTCATAAACCACAGACGCAGCACATTATTGTACAGGTCTGCTATCACACAAACGCCGTCAGACAGCAGGTCATGAACCAAGGGTGGCGTGCGGAGCCTTATGCAGCTTTGAAGCATCCTATGTCATGAATAGCAAGATTGCATCTCATCAATGAGGTGTCATGATATATTCACAAAGGATAACTTTATCCTGGTGAGATTAATCTCCTGCAAATCCTCCAACAAGCTTGGGGAGGGGGAGACAGAAGTTCATCTAGGTGGCAATTTAGTGACTAGATCAGACTCCTGCTCCGAATGGCTGTTTAGGGGAACCTCTCTCCCTGCTTTATTGTGGAGAAAGCCTACAATGCTGAGCTAGTTAACAAAAACTAGCAAAAAGCTAGGCTACAATTTGCCAAATCACCATTTCCCTCTCCCTTCCCTCCCTACTTGAAGCTGATGAGGCCCACGTTGTTTTAGCTGATAGATGATATCAGATAAAACTGTAATGGAGCAGAGCACACAGGAGTGACAGCAGGGTGCTCTTGCAGTACAGTTTCTGAAATCAAGGCTAAAAATTATGCTTGCCTCAAGGAGGGCTCTAAGGGCAGGGACAATCCTCTCACTACTACTTTTTCTGAAGGACATACAGCCAAGATGATGTACAAATGTCTAAGATGCCCTCTGCCTTCTAAGTCTCATTACCTTTCTTGAGAAGGATACTGCTGCCTTCCTTTATGATGAGCACCTGTCTGTAATTTTAAACATCCGGAGAAATTAACTTCTTCAAAGATGGATTTTCAGTCCAGTTACATAGGCTTTCTTTTTCCATAGAATATATGCTAATACCTTCACTCTGTTCTTCAGAACATAAACTTTGGAAAGATGAGGTAATAGAATAGATTATTATTGATGTAAGAATAAATAAATAAATATGGAGTCAAAGGTTTTTAATTAAAAAAGAATGAGTTCTACCTCAGAGAGTGCTTTGTGGTGCTCTAACAGTACCTCCATGGCTGATGCCAGCATCAGGAGAGAAAGTGCAGAAATTCTTAATGTTCCTTTTTTTTTCTATTTCCTTCTCTCTCTTTGTTACAGTCTTGGTTCATCTTATTAAAATTATTTGTCTGGCTTAGTGCCTTAAAACACAAAGTGCTTCATCAACTTAAGCTGAAGTCCCAGGAAGTGAAAAAAAGGGGGGAAACAAAAAAAAAACCCAACCAAAAAAAAAAAGAGAAAAAAAAAAGATAATCTTGGTATTCACATGATGGAGTATACTGAGGAGGACACACCCATATAGGTTCCCAGCCAATGCCTCTTAGATATCATCATTTAGGGACTGAAATATAGATATTCCTGGAGACCAGCTTCAAATGCAAAAGCAAAAATGAAAACTCTGTGAAAATGAAAATGAACAAATAGAGTTCCAGGCTCCAAAGCAGCACTACTTTCAGAAAATACTGAAGTATCACTACCAAATTAAAAAAAACCAAACAAACAAAAACAAACCCACCCCCCCCCCCCCAAACCAAAATAAAAATAATAAACCCCCAAAAATGAAACACACACACACACACACACCCCCCAAGCTCTGTCTTGGCTGGGGGAAGAAAACCACCAAACTGGAATTTACTCTCAGAGTGAAAGTTGCCTTTCAAGATTAAAAAAAAAAAAACCAGCCATGTGTTTAATGCCAACATTAACGAAGTCATGCTCAGCCCACTTCAAACCAAGAAAGCCTATCTAAAAGAATTTAAAGAACAAGTCCACTTGTAAGTTGAAATACTGATCAGGATGGAGAAGGGTGGCATAACAGTCCTATGTAGCCTCTTGCTTTTTTGAGTTGTCAGTAACACATCTTCATTAAATATTCAGAAAGATCTGAGTATGTTTTCCTATCTTATTCTGATAACATGCAGAACGTGTGTAGACGAGAGAGAGAGAGAGAGAGAGCACTTTTCTTCCAAAGACATTAAAATCCATTCAGGATATAAAAATAGTTCTTACATCACAGCACATCATGAAATATTTCTGAGTTTCCTTATGATGCTAGACTGTAATAACACAAAAGAAAAACAAGACATTGCTGAATCCTATGTATGTGGTCACAGGTACAGTTACTTGTTGCATATGAATTTCTACTGTTGGGCTACATCTGCAAAGGAATATTCAAAGTTAAGAGAAATCAACTGAAGATATGAAGTCAATTGCTCTGTTTCAGACAAACCTTTAGATAATATAATTATAGCTGTACAAAATCATCTGTTTGTACTGCACTTTTCATGAAGAAAAGGTTTCTAAGCACAGTATTTGGAGCATACATCCCCAATAGATTATTTCATCAGGCTACTTATAAACCTTACTTTATTAAAGAAACAGAAGGTATTTTCATCCAGTGTCTGAATTTTTTTTCCCCAAATTAAGATAAGAGATATGATTCTGAAAATGTTTGACACAGAGGAGAAATTGCCTTATTCAGGGCAAATACATCCATTAGGAGAATAATTACTTTAAAAAAAAAAGTGCTACATCTTGCCTTTATCAAGGTGATACGGACTGCAGCACCAAATCATATATGATCTGTTTACTTTTAAAACCTGCTGTTATCGTTCACTGCCAATGAATAATAGAAATACATTGCCATTTAAATACAATATTGTAGCATTATTTATTTTTCATATTTGATAAGTAACTGACTAAAAATATACACATACAAATTCATGTTAATGGTAGTAATAAAAATGAACTTACACACAACAGTGATATAAAACTGTATCTTCACATTATAACACTTTGGACATTGACACTAATTATTTTTAGAACCAGCTTTGAAAATGAAATGATGGGGAGAAGAGGGAGGGAAGATATCGCTCCTGGCTACTTGAAAAAACCCAAGCTTTTCAGACACATGGCCACTGTTGCCATTTTGCCTCCTAATATTTTATACAAAACAGATGCTTTTTCAGATACTGGCCAAAATCCAATCTAGCATAAAACAAAAATCATATAGGCCATTCAATTTTTAACATATTCTTTGAATATTTAGCTCCCTGTCTTGCAAATACATGTACGGAACTTCTGCATATGGGCAGGCTTACTGAACTGCATACTTGACTGGATTGAGATAAAAATATTTGCATACCTATATATACATAGATGTATGTATGTATATGTATATACACACATACGTGTGTGTGTATATGTATGCCTTGGTAGATTATATATGGAAACTCATTCCAGTTACAATTTCAGTAAGCGTAAATTGGGCCCTCAGTGAAAATGGAGCGGCAAGGATATTTAGACTTTCACAAAACAAAACAAACCACACTGATGGTTTGCATTATTCATATTTCTGATTTACACCCCAGCTTTTTTAGGATGAATGAGCTAATGAATTTATGACTGGTGTGATCAGGTTTGGCTATACCATATCTTTCACATTATTAAGGGCACATTATTAAGGTTTGCTTTCACAGTTGGTGCTATTTGTTTGACTTATTCATTAGCATACTTTCATTAAAGTTTCTGAGTATTTGGAGGATGTGAATAGATTTAGAATTTTATTGCTGCTTCAAGAAGACAAAGAAGTTGGACGGTTGTTTTCTTCTGAATTAGAACAGAATTTTCCTGCTAAGTTATCAGACTCTGTCACTTGATATGCATTTTAAATTCACTAGTTCCTTTAATGGTTCCTTTAAGGGGAAATCCATGTTGAACCCTGACTATGAAAATTTAATTTCTGCAAAGTTCTCAAAGACCATTTTGAGGTTCATCTCTCAGATTAAGAAAGAATATTTTAATTAAACTCTTTTCCCATGCCCACCATTCATAAGAACTCCATATGGCACTAAAGGATCTTCCCAGAAACAACCAGAGATTGATTTTGAAACGGTTTACCATTAATGTTTAAGCTTACAATATAGAAGGGACTCTTAATTATAAAAATCTTGTAAAATTATGGCGTTTATGATTATTCCCAGAGAGTGAACAAATGTTGAAATTAAAAGCAAGTAAGCACAGAATAATTACCTGAGCCAGGAAAGTGGTAGAGTTATTTCTGGTATGTTTTAGAAAGATAAAATACATAGAGTTATAATGTAGATAGAGATCTATGCTAAAATCAAGACTCCACTAAAGTGCTCAGGCCTACTGAAGTTACTTAAGTCTTCTCTCTTCTAGAGAGGCATGTACAGAATAAGAAAATACTTAGTTAATATGAGAATTAAGCACACGCAAAATTGATTTTTCTGGGCAGAGACAGCATTACTAGCATCCTTAAATAGACACATATTCTGAACTGTTATGTATAATTGGGACCTTACAAAAGAATAGTAGGAACTATAGGAAAAAAACCTCAACAAAAGAACTGAACAAAGGTTTTGAGGAATTGTGAACCAAATTTACATATATTTAGTGAAATAATAACAATATTTCACATTTTTAGAACATTGTTTCTACTACTCTCTCTAGAGAGGGTACAGATTTTTCAGTTAGGAGTCAAAGACTATTTGAAGCTGTCTCTTGCAATATACTTTATTGAAAAACACTAATAAACAGTTAAAGGTCATTAATGGAGAACATATATAATAATATGTGGCATAAGAAAAAACAATTTTTTTGACCCATGTATAACATAATCTTAAACCACTGGAGGTAGAGCTAGTTATTGCCTGTATAACTTCCCAGCATTTTATGGAAATATACCCTACAGATTTCAGAGAAACTTATTTTATAGAAGCATAGAATCATTTAGCTTGGAAAAGACCTTTAAGATCATCAAGTTCAACCGTAAACCTAACACTGCCAAGTCCACCACTAAACCATGTCCCTAAGCACCATGTCTACGCGTATAGAATCATATAACCTTTACGTATAAAGATACAATAAGGATCATCTTCCAAAAATAGCTTCTAGTTTCTATTTCTTCTAACTTATTCCTCAGATTCTAGTTCGCATTTACAAAATATAATTTGTTGAGAAGTTTCAGAAGCTTTCCAAACTTCCATAATTTAGGCATCTCCAAGAAGGAAGGCAGTTTGGAAAAGTTTTCCTGAATTTCATTAGGCTTTCTCAATTAAGCATGTGACGTTCTTAATGAAGCCAATGAAAGTCTCATTCATCTGCCCTGTGGCCGAATTTTTTCATCCTGCTCCCAGTTAGCAGCATAGAATTATGAAAACTTGTCTCAAAAGGTGAACAAATTTATCCTATAATTACTATTAAATAAACCAACAGAACAATACAAAATAGGCAGTCAAAGGCCAAATTCACTGCTGCATGTAAATATTAAGATTACTATTTAAAATGTTACCCCTTTTCTAAATAAAGCTCTAATTTTACTTTCCCTTGGACAGCCATGTCATGGACAGAAGCCCTGAAAGCTGTGCGTTTTGAGAAATAAAGTCAATTTCTAACTTCTTTACGGGTTTCCCACCATCCTCCAAATGACAAAGTCATTATTCATTATTGTTTTCAAGGAGAGTAGCTTTTAACAGATGTATAAACAGTTACTCTAATCTTATTTACTGGCAATAAAGATAAGTAGCACAAATATTGCTCCGAGTTACTCTCTTGTATTTCTTGTGCTTAGTCCCTAGTTAGGCAATCACAGAATGCATTATTAGAGAACTGGGCAGAAGATATCTAAAATAAGATAATAAATTCTAGCCATTAATATATTTATATTATTTATTACCTTTTTGGTCAAATTAGTAGTTAAAAGAGTTTTGAAATTTCAATTATTTTGGAGTGGGTCAGGAAATTACATCTTCCCCATGGAAATGTTAATGAAAAATGGGTATTCCAGGTTTCCGTCATTCCTCTGCTAATGCTGGGGTGGGGGGGAGAAGGAGAGGAAGTTGTCAATGAGGGAAGGCAATTATCATAAAATGAGGTTTAGTTGAAATCTAATTTTCACCAGAAAGACCATTTTTCTGTTGATAGAACAATCAGCTCTGGTGCTAAGAAAATAGCACAAATTTTACACAAACTATCAAAAGAGAATGAAGACTAAGCTAATTACTATAAATCAACTATAAAGTGCCCAGAAGCTTCCAATCATTTAGAAAAAGTTCTTACTCACACTTTGGGCTTAGCGATTCCCAGCTGTAATTTACCATTGAAATAATATACAGATAACAGTAATTCCAGGATTAGGCACAGTCCCTGAACAAGAACAACAGGGAATACAATTTATTATTGTATTTGATAGCCAAAGTTAGAAAGGTTTAAGAAAACAAAAGTATATACTGGCAGTTATAGCTTCTTTAAATTAGGAATATTTCCTGTGATTGCACCGTCCTCAGGAAACTTAGTCATCGCTCGCCTTACTATTGACTATTATCATCTTCTTGCTGATGGAAAACCATTGGGCCAACTAATTCAACAAAACTGCAACAACAATCGAGAAAACTTACCAGATGTGGTCAGGAATATGGTATATTGCTCTTTTGCAATCTCATGAAGCCCCCACTGTTGGTCAACAAATTATATATATTTGATAACACAATTTCCTTGGTAAAAAAGTACAAGCACGCTAGCATTCTCCAAGTGTCTACACAAAAGTGAATCAAGGATAGGGAAGGATGGGAAATGGGACTGTGATATGATTTTGATTTCAAAATCTCCATGAAATGAACAGTAATAAACATGTTTGCCCCCCTGTAGGATAAGGGAAATTACATAAGTAACATGATCATATTTGATTAGGAAACAATCTAGAATACCAGAACTCTTTCGGGAATTTGGTCCAATCGACTAGATGATAGATACCCTAAGAAATTACATCAGAACACAGCAACGTTATTATGTTATCAAACTCCTTTCAGCAAATATATCTAAGCACAAAAAAAGCCATTAGGCCTCTTGCTCTAGTGCAGTCAAAGAGTTAGGGCCAATTCTTCATTTAGCAATAACAGCAACAGTTGGAAAATATACTTCAAATATATATATGAATGTCTTACTTTACAACAACCCTTGTAAGATAACTGAGTGTACTGAAGGTGAGTATAGCACATGAAAAGTGGAAGAGAAAGCAGGGAGTGTCATGGGGTTTGTTTTCAAACGCTTCTGTTTTCAAACACTTTTTTTTTATTATTTGATTTCCCTGCTGGCTGAGAAGTCACAAGCTTGTTTTTTCTTGTCTTCTCTTTAAAATAATCTTAATTTCTACAGCTATATATTTCCTTTACCTTTCATGTAGCTATAAAATACTTATTTCAACAGGTGAGACACATTCCAGCTCGCAGGTGTCCCGACACAGATCCCACCAGTGCTGGCTGTGAAGGCCGTAATTATATGTGGGTCACACGTGAGCTTCCAAGAACAGGATCAAAGGCCAGAGGTAGTTTTCACAATGCCTGGAAGGAAAATAGGTGTGAAAAGCGACTTTACATAGCCCTATCAGAAGGTATTTAATCTGTTAGCAGCACAGGCTGGATACATCACTTCTATATAAAACAATTTTTTTAAAAATACAAATAATTAGAGCCATCAGTGATGCAAGGAGAAAGCTGTAGAGCAAAACAGGTGAACAACTCTCCTTCAAAAGGAGACAGTATCAAAGGCACAGTGGAGCAGGAGACAGAGCCGGAGAGGTGTGGCACAGGGAGGAG
>NW_009203575.1:42341-54765 GCF_000690835.1 Fulmarus glacialis | reverse complement strand
AAAGTTCCCCTGTGAACTTTAAGAATGAGTGATTGTCATTGGGAGATGTTATTTCTCTTATAATTTGCTTCTAGAAACAGTATCCAAATCCACATGTCCAGACAAGTAGTCATGTTTTTTCTTGGCTTTTTGTCCAGACACATTATTATATTTTGGGTATTTGGACCAGAGCTTCCCAAATGTATGTAATTTTCAAATCTGGAGTTTTATTTCAAGCATAACTTCATTATATTTAAAATTTGATTTAACCAGTTTGAAATTGAAGCTCCTATAACCTATATTTTTCATAACAACCTTTGTTACATGGATTCTAAGAAGAACAGTTAAAAGAATGATTTCCTCAGGAAAAAGTGGCCATATCGTATTGCTGCCAATTGCCTAGCAGACTGCACCTGCCTCCAATACCCACCGAGTTTTGGCCATCGTCAAAGTGAACAGGCAACAGGTCTGATTTGACAGAGCAGTTCCCATGCCTAGAAAATCTCACCAGATTTCTATTCACCTCAGCAACCCTCCCCTTCTACCCCCCCCAGCAATCAGATCCCCATGTTTTAGCTTTCTGCAATGAATCCAGTGCAAATACTCACAAATACCTAATTACTGGAATTACATAGCTCTGATGCCTATTGCAATTTTTTTTTTAAGATCCATGCTTTTTTGTAGTTTTGGTAATTATTACTTAGTCCTGCAGGAAGGCAGCTGCGTGCTGGCACTCAGACCCCGCGTCAGTCCAGCTCCTTGCTGGTGTTAGCACACAATGTGTCAGGGTCATGGTACAGAGTGAAGTTGCCTCATTAGCATCTCTTGACTGAAAAGGGATAAAACTTAAAATGAATCCATCTGTTTTCAGTACTGCTTTGTTTATACTTTCTAATGCTGGGTTTTGGCAGGCCCAGGCACTATTTATTCATCACTGTTGTCACTTATCCATTCATCTAGCCACAGAATTTTGAATAGGAGCGTTCACTTACTCAGGCAAAATTTTCTCTGCATATTTGTTTGTCTTTTTGGATACAAGAGCCAAATATTTATTTGAAAGTGAAATCCTGAACAGCAGTCACGTGAAAGAGAAGAGACTGGGAGGGAAAGGCAATAAGGTATGTCTGATGGCACTCAAACTGTAGTTTCTGACAACAGATCCCACTTTTTTTCTGTATAATGATCTCTCTTCACTGTACTGGGAACCTCTCCCTTATGCTGGGGAAGAGCAAGACATCTTGGCACCTGTTTGCAATTTGCATGTTTGGCAGTGATTTTTATTCTTAGACATATGCAAACCTCTCCTATGATCTGCAGAAAGGAATCCATCTGAGACTCAAATCAAGGAAAAGAGAGTTACAAGGTGGATGGACACAGATAAAATAGTGGATAAAACATGGCAGCTGCTTAGAAAGGAGCTGTGTGTTACAAAAGGGCAAGCAAAGGGATAGTGAGTGCAATATGTACATTGCATAATGTCTCCACAAAGACAAAGAATAGTAGTGGTGGTGAGCACTTGCTGAAAAAAGGATTTCTAGAGGTTACAGAGAAATGATTGTGCCCATTCAGGGCTTCAGTGACTTCTCAGTTAGGGTGCAGATGATGGTTCCAGTCATAGTCATTAGACTTAGTGTGTACAGAAAACATGGCTTAATTAGCTAATTAAAAATGTCTAAACAGATAATGGGATTGCTGAAATGACAGCTAAAAGTTCTTCATTCACCAATTGCGTGATGAACTATATATGAAAATCCTTGTCATACAAAGGTCAGAAGGGACAAACCAATGAGGAAAGATTAAAATTAAAAAAAAATTCTGTAGCCTTTGGAAGTCACAAAGTCCTCATGAGATGTTGTTTGATTTAAAATCTGACGTGTCTGAGCCTAAATATTTGTTTATTTAGATATACTTGACACTTCTCTTCAGCTTGCAGAAATTTACCTGTTTCTGTGAATATTTTAATAACTGTAGTCCAAAACTTCTCTAGAGCTGCAGTCCGTGATTCTTCAATTTCTTCATGCCATTAACTCCCTTAAAATTGAATCTCTGCTCACCGCAGTAAATCTACTGTTCTTATATGCAATGTAGTTAGGCAAGAGTCACTCAGAGGGGCATATTATTAGTAATAAGTGATATCATGCTCAGAAGAAGAAATGTTGTATGTATGATATTTTATATTATACATAATTTGGGGACTGGGAGATTTTGGCTCACAAGAAAGAACTTATTTTTAAGTGAACTTTTATTTGTATAACCTCTATTCAAATCAGAGATTATTTCAATGCATCTGTGAAACTACACAGCACTGATGTAGTTTCACAGATTCAGAAATTGAGTCTTTTATTATGCCTTACTATATAGTTGTAGCTGGATCATCTAGTAATTAATCAAGACATAATGAATGCATTCATGTTTGAAAAATCACAAGAAATGGAAGTTACTTACTGCGAAAGTGAGGTACTGTGAATAGAAATCAACTAGAAAGTAACAGGATAAGGGTTAGAATGAGTTCATTTAAATAAATAAAATAGCATAGTGAATAATCTTTCACTTGCAGAAGGATGCATATAGGCATTATATAACACATGCATTTTTCAGTTTTAGTTGTATTCAAATGAGAAGTTGCAGAATCAAAACATAATTTTTTAAGGAATTGTAAGTAAAAATCACATCTACATAAGAAACTCCAGCTATTTTATCTATTGTAATTTAATTCTGGGGAAAGTGTTTTCAGTGTCATCACAGCACTTCAGAGATCACAAGCATGTTATCTGAGTTGTTGGAATCCTCATATTTGAATGAAGCTGCTCCAGTGACTCAGAAGCCAACAGCATTTGGGCAAGAAGAAAGTTGCATTACATTTATGCTAACTTTGACTTTGCTGGGACATTACACTATTTGGACCAATAGGTCTTCTCCATTGTGTGGGATAACCCCCTCGAAGCCTTCCCATCAGCTAAACAGACAGGGCTGGTGGGAAGGAGAATAAAGAATTGATCTTGAACATATTTCCTCAAACATTTGAAGAAGATTAGTCCTTCTGATAACTGACAAATGTTTCACTTTTTGCTGGAGAGACTCCAACTCTCCCACTTATTCTTTGAAGCCTGTGATAATTTCTAGTTTTGTCTTTTTAGAAAAGAGTTTACATAACAAAAAAAAAATCACTTCCCCTAAGCTCCCTCAATCCTTTTCTTAAAGTAAAATTTTTGATTTGTTCAGCTAGGTCTCCTAGAGGGCCATTAAATTCCATATTACAAAGCATTGTGCCTGTTTTCAAAGTAGCATCTCTCTATAGCTGCCTTTAGCATTCTAGCTGTATTGAACAATACAGCTGTATTGCAATATTAAGATCGCAAGATGAAGAACTCGGACAAAAATGTAAAAAGCCAAAAAAAACAAACCAAAGGAAATAAAATGCTGCTCCTCAGCTTTCATCTAAGCCAGTTGAGAGGTCTCACATATTCCATTGTAAACCTTAGGAACTAAAAACACGTAGAGAATAGTCTCTCTGGCCAGAGACACTAGTCAAAATTCACAGCTTTGAGAGTTTTTTCACGTTAAAGGGAGAATTTGAGGGTTGCGATACACTTGGCAAAATGCACCCAACTTTTTCTCCTGGCTTTCTCTTTTCAACGCAGAGAGTTAGCAGGTGATAACTGGGCTCTTTGTTTACAGCCGGGCAGTCCATAAATCTCTGGTGTGACCTACATGCAGACTAATGCTTTTGGCAGTAGATGCATCCCCTCAGCACTTTTTGTTACGTTAAGGGCACTTGGTCATCCCTCCAGTTGAGCTTCTAAACGTACTTTGCCCATTAGTTGGCTTTAATGCAAACTCCAGTTCTCTTTGCATCTGGTTTGTCTGTCGTCAACCTCCCTTCAGTATAGCACTGCTGCATGTAGGCAGTCTGGCTCAGTTCAGTTACTGTTCTTTTAACAGGCATTTAAAACATCTATATTATTACAGTGGTATATAGTAAAATAGTGTATGAAATGGATGGTTTTAGGGCTCAGCAGTATTTTATTAATGAGCACATTCATTAAGTTTAATCTTCTACTGTTAAACTAATAAAAAAGAGCCATTTAAAATTGAGTCAACAAAGAGCTATAATGAACAATTGGACTTAGAAATTACCTGGCTTTCCATTCACTATCCCTTTTAAAGTACCAAATTTCACATTGAAAATGTAACCCATGTGTTCACTAGATCTGTGTAATTGTTATGGAAGCTTTCAAACATTTAGATTCTCAGTCGTTAATAGATAACATAGCTGGAACATATTATAAGATTTAAATCTAATCATCGTTCAATTTTTTTTTTTTTTTTTTGTGCGGATGGGTGTAGCTTGAGCACAGTACCTGGAAATCGTGAATCTGATTTAGCTTCTCTCTATAGTCTCAGCACTTAATACGTGGTCTACCCTATTTTCCTACCTGTTAGACAAAGATATTTTCACTCGGTGCACAGGACATTGTGAAGAGGTGTCATTTCATACTTCACTGTCTTTGGAGATATCTGTAGATTGGTATTTTCAGTTTGTGAGCCATCTTATTCATGTTTCCCTGTCAGTGGAGAACCTGGGATCTCTTCATTCCTTGAAGAGATAAGGTGATATTAAAAATTACAATTGTCATCATTCAACTGACATTGGCTCTCCCTACAGCAAATCCTTTCATTAGCTTAGAACCATGGTAGTTCTGATGTTTGAAGCTCTGCCTGTTTTACTTAAATCCCAACTAGACACTTTGTGGCTCAGAGACAGCTCTTTTTTGAGAGAGAACCCACATTTTTCTTTCAATCTCTTAGAAACTTTAAGGGAAACCTAGTTTCTGGCTACAACACTTCTCAAATGTAAATTACATTTCAGATCTTACTGACTCCCACCTCTGTGCTCTGAGACTTCTCTTCACAGCCATTGCCTTTCTTAACTCATTTTATTAAGCCTTTCAAATTTAAATCAAGGAAAAACATGGTTTCTGTGCCTTGGATGCTGACATTTGTTTCTGACACAGATGGAGGGAAATTTCCCCTTTAAAATTATATCTATAGATAATCTTGTAAAGGAGCACTGGCTCTTTCTTCCTGCCAATAGAAGCATCACAAACAAATTGGAAGATCACTGGTTCAGACAGACAGGCCAAGCTGGCCCTGCTTGCAAATATGTCTTTTTATTTTGAAGGAAGGGAGTAATGCGCTATATTAAGTTTCTGCATATTAATATGCCCTCACCTTCACTCTCCCATGTACTTTTTGCAGTCAATTCACATTTCAGCATACCTCCTAAAAAAAAAATCACAGATATGTCTGTGTAAGCTAATTTTTAAATGGAATGGGATAAAAGGGTTGAGAAGTTGTGTCAGAAAAGCAGTCTTCATATCATGCTGGATTTCTAGCACTTCTTCAAGCCTCAGGAGGTCTTCCTGGGGGAGAGGGACAGGAGCCAGGGTTGATGTTGTTGCTTGGCACATACAAGACTGATAATTTTAAGGATTAAGTTAAAGTTATGCATAATACCCACAAGGTTTTCTGTGTTAAGAGAGACTTATTAAGCATTTCCTGAAAACATGGGTAGCAAGGGTTAGAAGGGGCAGGTCAGTAGGCTTTAAGCTTTCCCTTCTATGGAGAATGACAGAGAACAATAATTCCTGGAGATAAAACCAAAGTCTTGGACAATTCACCCTTGTCCTATCACTAGAGGCCCTGCTAAAAAGTCTCTGTTTTTCCTACAAGCCCCCTTTAAGTATTGAAAGACCGCAATAAGGTCTCCCCGAAGCCTTCTCTTCTCCAGACAGAACCACCCCAACTCTCTCACCCTTTCTTCATAGGAGAGGCGTTTCAGCCCTCTGATCATTTTCATCTACCTCCACTGGACCCGCTCTAACAGGTCCATGTCTTTCTTGCACTGGAGACCACAGAGCTGGATGCAGTACTCCAGGTGGGGTCTCACAAGAATGAAGCAGCCCAGGATAGGATTGGCTTTTTGGGCTGCAGGCGCACATTGCCGGCTCATATCTAATTTTTCATCTACCAGTATCCCCAAGTCCTTCTCTGCAGGGCAGCTCTCAAGCCATCCATGACCCAGTCTGTACTGATACTGGTGATCGTCCTGACTCAGGTGCAGGACTTTGCACTTGGACTTGTTGAACTTCATAAAGTTCACATTGGCTCACTTCTCAAGCCTATCAAGGTCCCTCTGGATGGCAACCTTTCCCTCAAGTGTATCAACTACACCACTCATTAGGGTGTATTAGTGCTCTCAGGTACTGTGTAAAACACTATATATGCATTACTTATAGCATTGCTTTGCTGACTATAGTATTTTATAGATGGGGATCTGAGACCCAGAGCATAGGGCTTATATCCAAATAAGGGCTCTGGCAACTAAATACGACTTAGGCATACTTTGAGCACCCAACTGCAGGACTGATTTTTCACACTGCCTGCTGTAACCTTCAAGGTAGCAGGTCAAACATTTTACATCAAGTAGCTACTACCAACCTTCAAATTCTCTCACTTAACCACTCTACTTCTCTCTGAGCTCTCTATTTACCCTTCTTATCAACATTAAAAGGGACTCAAGAGGTATCCTTTCCTTAGCAGCCTCTATTTCCAGCTCAGGCAATACCTATTCTCAAGGTACTGGTCCCTATGAATCCTGTGCTGTATGAACTAACTCCCCATGTGCAGTGTAAGGAGCTAAGGAGCCTAACTCAAAGGTCTAGGTTCTCCTCCGGGGCTGGGCTCCTTTGTATGTCTAGCCAGGAGCGATTTACCTGGACCATGCACACACAGCCTCTGAGAGGGTAAAGCCCAACAGCTCAAACACCCTACTTTACGAAATATAAATAATCAGTCTGCATACAGATCCATTGCTTCTGGAGAAGGGCTCCTGCAAATACTGTCCTCAAAATGCCATTGGAACACTAAAAATTAATTTATCCATTAATGCATTAAGAAAAAAATGCATTTAAGAAAAAATTTCTCCATCATGCTGTATCTTTTGCAGCCTTTGCCAACACTGAAGTGATCTCATCCTTATGCTTACCTTAAAGGCACACAAACTTCACAGGTTTTGCACAGTTATTCTGAGATTAAATTTGGCTGCTCAGGTCTGAATTTTAATCTGTATAACCTGCTCCAGCATCATTGATCTACTCTGTTTTTCTCATCTGATTTGATCTCTAGACTAAATGCCAGTGACATTTTTGTTTTTCACATGAGCTCAAACAGTTATAGCTGTTCTCCAGATTCTTTTCTTGATGGGTGTGTATTCTGACCCTGTTTGATATGGTACTACAGCTTTATCATGTGGGATAAATCTTCTTCAGCTAGCCCGTGTGGGAAGTCTCACTTTGAAGTCACTGGAACTAATTGTGTGTGTAAAGTAAGCATGATACAATATGCATAATCCGAAGGTACTTAATGTGCAGTAAGCTGTCCTACTTTTGGTAGAATTGTCCTACTTTTCAGTAAGGCATTTTGCTTTCTTCCTCTACAATAAATTGGCCAAATATCCTACTTTTTGACATTACATCTTACTTTTCTTTCCTTGGGGGAAAATAAGGAAGATAAAGCATACAGAGAATGTGCAGAACAGTTTTCCAGGCTATTGTGTAGTGTTCTTTCTGTATTTTTCTTTTTTTTTTTGTTCTGTCAAAATTCATCTCAGCCCTAGTAAATATAACATTAAGAGCATACTTTGCTTCAGTCATGCCTTGCATTTAAATGAACTGATCAAAGCACTTTATAGAAATTTATTTAGCCAAATTAAGGTACAGATATATGTAAGCTTGTCTTGTTACTGCAGCAAGAAAGGTTAAAGCATTTCCTTGTGGTCGTACTAGTCAGTCATAGAACAAAAAGCACAGATCAAAATTACTATTCTGTTCCCTTTCTTTATTGCCTCTATTTCATGATTTTTTTTGTTGTTTTAAGAGCTAGAATGACACAGTGCAACGTTTACTATGATGTCCATTGGGGTTTTGTACATATATTTTAAGGGGAGACTTTTGTAACTAATACAGTAAAAAGAAATTAATCAGGCCATAAACAGGAAAAAATTATTAGCTAATCACAGTTAACTACAAACATAGTTAAACCATCAGGAATGTTTTTCTATTCTAAAGTATGCACATATCATGGATTAATTATATAAATGACTCAAATTACTAGTAGTGGTGATGAAAACAAGGTGTTGACAAAGTCAACCTGATCATATGACGAGGGCTGAACATTTCTGTAACTTCTCCCTGGTACTCCACCTCTGTTCCTTTAATTCTGGATTCCTAAAGTTTAGCTTTGTTTCCAAAAACAACCTTCTTTTTTAACACATCCTCAAATTTGATTTTAAAATCTATTGAACCTGGGTTTTTCTTTCAAAATGCCCAGAAAAAGTGGCCCCAAATGACCCTTTAGTTGGGCAAGACAGACCTTTCATCATTCCTTCACTTATACACATGCACATTCCTCCTTCACACTCTCTCACACCAGGAAATAGTCCTCACTAGGGTTCTTCTTCCACTCCTGCCTAAGAGATATACTGGTACTCCTCTTATTGTTCAGCTGCAGATAATGTCTGAACTACTATATGTGATGATACCTTCTACGCAGACAGAGGACAAAGGCTTTGTGTTGAATTTGCTAGAATGTGTGGTAAAACTAACACAAAATTTTTGCCCATGTTTACAGCGAGTGTTTTTCCTGAAATTGTATCAGTTGTAAATGTGACCCGCTGAATTCAAAGGATTCAGATGAAACTAAGGGCCAGTTTGGTCTGTCTTGGTTGCAGTGTGAAAGAAAATTCCTTGTCTCATTTCTCATCCACATCTGGATCATGAATTTTCATAATTCCTCTTTCACTCTGAATTATGAGGGAGTTCTCTTTGCTGGCTATTATGGAGAAAAGGAGAACATATATGTGAGGACACACACACTGATGTAGGAAACTCAAATATGCGTCTTTAGAGTGTAGAATTGTGGACACTGAAGCTAAAGGCTTAATCATCAATCACTGAAACAGTGACCTCTCCTCACAGAATTTAAGCTAATATCTCTTCACATGACAAAAAGTTGCTACAAACAGAGGAAGAAAGGACTCTAGGATATTGTAACATGATGCAGAGAAGCAAAATGAACAACGTTTGCCTAATTCTGACGCTAACCTCTGCCAAAACCACACTGCTGCAACTATAATTGTCTTCAATGTATATAACAGATTTATGAAGACAAATGAAGTTATTGAAATGTTCAATAAACAAAGCAACAAAAAAACAATGAGAACTTGGGAAAATCCAGCTGGGAGGATGTCCCCTTTCTACTTTATTTGCATATAAATTTACCAAGTGCCAACCTTAATTTTTTTCCCCCAGTTTTACTAAGTTACTTCCAATGCTTAAGAAAGGTGCCAGCTTGATATCTGTTGTTTTTAAGGTTTGTTTATTGTCCGTTTCTTAGAAATGAACAATAGCCAGGGACAGAGTTTTCTCATCCTAGATCAGCAGCTCATTACAATTGTGGGCAAGAAGGATCTGTTTGAGAGATAAGTATCTGAATTCTTTTGAATGCCATCCTTGCAGAGGCTTATTATGAGCAGGAAATTTAATTACCTTGTTTGCTCATTGGCTTCATTGTAGAAAATGCTACTTATTACAGAATTGTTGATACTTGGGTATATTTACAACAAAACAGGCTAACAAACGTATTTCACAAAGATCCAGAGCCATCATGAGAAAATGAAAACTCCAGCTACCAAAGAATTGGGCTGGATGTGAACCGCTGACCTGTATCACACTCTTCATGGCTTTTCCCAATTCCCTTAGGCAGCCAACTTTCTGACATGATTTCTACGCAACCTGACTGAAGTATTTGCTGCTTCGGAGACTTCTGTTGGGATGTTTCATTAAAAGTATATCAAGCAAGCTACGAATTCTCATCCATGAACCACATCCTTTATACTTGATAACTACTAAGTTTTGCATACTTACTGGAAGAATAGAGTAGCCTTTTGCCCTTTGTTTTGCTCTCCAGGGCCATGGTAAAATTACATGCAGCAACATTCTTCCTAGCAGAATCTTTCCCCCAGCTGTCTTAATTAAATTGTACCCACACCGGTCGCTGAGAGCTCATCAACCATTTCAGTGTGGCAGCTAGCTGAAGTGTTCATACCAACTCATTGAAATCCCCATTTCTCAGCAGGCTTTATGCAGAAATTCAGCACAAAGTTCAGAAGAAGGTTACACACAGAGATGACGATCAATTATTCACTTATGAGTAATCAACCTATTTCTCTAACAAAGACTAACATTTATTCTAATAATACGCGATTAGTATTGATTAGCCTTTGGCCCTCACTATATTATTGGTGAAACCCATTGAAGACATAAAGTGTGTGACCAGGTACTAATTAACATACTAGTGCCCTCTACTGCACATATTCATAGAAAAGGACTACTGCAGTCAGCAACAGGAGAGCTCAAGGCCAGCTTTTTCATTTATGTCTACAGACAGGACTTTGTTCACCAACCTGAATCCCTTTAATTCAACCCAAGCCACCTCCATTATGAGTTCAGCCTCAAGTTTCACAGGCCCACCTGAACCAGAAATAATTGTGCCTGCAAAATGAATGATGGGAGCCATCCGCAGCAAACACACGTGGGGACCAGATCTGTGACAGGTAGCCATTGAACTGCCTTTCACCCTAAAAGGATTCTTTTCAAAAAAACCCCCTGCGTTTAAGGGTGCTTGGCATAAGTGGGCACCTCCCAGCTCTTCCAATGACCGGTCAGAGGAGAGGCTTCACAAACCCTTTCACAACGCTACTCACATCCCACAGAAACAATGTGGCTTCCCTACATTGACTGGGAATCCCCAGTGGTTGTTGCTCTGAAGCCAGGGGGTGGTACAGTGGGTGCTGTGAGTGCTCCAGAGTTGCTGGGTGCATTAATAGACCCTATTGTACCCTGGTACATTGGGGCTTCCCAGTGGAGCCACCAGCCTCTGATACTCCATACTCGTATTATCTGGGATTCTTTCCTGAATCCTATCATGTCAGGGGACACCCCACAGCCTTAGCCAGAAACTCCAAAATGGTTGTACACCCCATCTCCTGTGCTGTCTGCATACCTGGCAGAGTCACCACAGTGTTATCACCAGGAACACTGGTGTAGCAACACTGTCTCCCTGACACAGTAGGCCTAACTGCTGTTACACCCCCTTGCACTTAGCAGAGCCCTTGCCATATATTTATCTTGACAGCCACTATCAAAAAATTGCTACACAAGAAGAATGACGCCATAAATGAGCCATTCTGATTCACAAAAGTGACAGTACAGGCTTGCTAAATGCTTTCAAGCCCACTAGGCGCTTTTTTTTTTTCTGTGTTTTGTCAGTAATCTGAGAATTGAGGTGAGTCATTCAGGCAGCTTGCAAAAATTGACCAGCACCTTGCAGTTTTGGCACCACATTTGAAAGAATTTATCTAGGAATGGATAACTGAAAGGAGGCAGAATAAACGTAGGTGGAAGTATCTGCTTTTACAGACAGACTCCCTTCCCTACTCTCACAGAAGACGTGCACGTTCAGGCCACGAAACAGAAATCCAGCTGCAGTGTCTGCTCCCTTCCCACAGATGTAGGGGTGCCCCAAAGATTCCTCATCTAAAGCCCAGAAGTGAGCATTATAGATGATAACCGCAAAACTAGCAGTTTTGTGGCAGCTGTTGTTTTGTCTTACACCTCCCAAACTTGGCTTCTTGCTCAGCAGTTAAGCTCCCGCTTCTCTACTAGGGGCGTTTTGACAGCTGAACAGGAACTCTGTAGCTGATCGCTGACATCCCACTTACTCATGCCATACCTGATCTTAGCTCCATTTTGGATTTGGCTAAGTTCTAATTCAAGCTCTCTTGCATCCTTAACAGACCTATGACATATGTGGCAACATTAGGATTGTTCCTGATTTTTTTCCCCCTAGTTTTATCTGTGCTGCTGGCTTCCTGTACTCCTGACAACTTCTGTTGTTTCTTCTTCTTTGCTTCCTAGCAAAGACTCCTACATAGCATACGTGCAGTTAAGCTACAGAGGTGTACTGTGTGATCATTGCATATTACAAATTTGAAGGACCTTCCAAGGGTGTCAAAGATTAATTGCTACTGCAAATTTACCAGAAAGTACTGTTATAGAGGTACGCATCTCTTGCTATTCAAACACTTTCAAACAAAAAGAAATACTTCAGAAGTCCATTATCAAAAAGCAAAGGAGTGTACAGTGCTGAATCTCTCCAGGCACACAAGGCTCTTGGAGGAGAGTTGCTTCCAGAGAGTGGGCTACCATTTTCACTGAAGTTTGAAATATGAGGTGGGGGGAATCTATCTGCATGTTGTCTGACTTTCTCTAACTGCCTGTCGGTAGCCTAGTCAACATAGCATATACTCAGACTTTGTAATTTT
>NW_009203575.1:34962-42310 GCF_000690835.1 Fulmarus glacialis | reverse complement strand
GGAAACCAGCTTTTAAAACCTATCACTATTTTTCAGAGAAGACTTCAGATTTATAAAACACACTGAAATCCTCAGGTGAAAAGACAAAACACCTTCTAAAGGCCTCAGTGAATCTTGCAGATTCACTTAGCAGAGTTGTGTCTTTTGTGATCATGAAGAGATGAAAGCTCATTGCAAGCTTCATTTTTCCAGAAGGCCTAGAGCCAGATGCCACAGCCCACAAAGTCGTCAGGCTTGGCGGGGGAGATGCTCTGGTGCAGCACATTCTCTTGGACAGCCCCTATCTAGAAGTGTTCCAAGGGAGGCCTGGCAGCAGTTTCAAACTACTCTCCCGGTGAGACCTTGAGAAAAATTGCAATAGTACTTCTGCTTAGGATTTCCCTGTTAGTGCAATGGGAACTGGTTTGCATCCTTTGTGCAAGCTCTCTCTGATCCCAAACTGGCTAAGGTGAACAAGTCCTCTATTTTACTTTTCATTCCCCTACCAAATGGTAATATTAAGAGTTGACCTGCATGTCATGCATTTGTCAGCTAGGTCTTCAGGGAGAGAACCTGCTATTTTTATTACATTTCTATTCATCAGTAGGCAATACTGTCCTCTTACTTCAGTGAGACTACTTGTGGATGGAAAGACAAGGTCTGTAACTGCATTTAAGCATCTAACTCCCCTTAATGGTCCTATCTAACTGCCCTTCAAGACCTGGTCCCTGGGAATACTGCCGTGTAAAAACAACAGGGTACTAACAAGGATTCCTTTCTGCCATAGTTACTCCTGCCTCTCTAATTTTCTCATGCCCTAAGTTCCTATTTGATAGGCTTGCAGGCTATGTGTAGTCACAGTAAGCTGTGTGGGCTAGATCTATTATTATATATCTCTACAGATCCAGCTAACTAGTAATGCAAACAATAAAAAGACTGCAAAGAAAGGATTGGCATCTGCAAATGTTATCAATCATGCAGTGATTGATAACTGGAGTGATTGTTAACACAATCTTTCCTCTACACCAAAATGACTGTAGTGTGTCTCCACAGATATCACACTTCCAATAATAATCACTTTATAGAGGCTTTTAGCTATTTTTTACCTGGTTTTCCTGCATAAGAGTCACTAAAAGCTGTGCTCATTTCTTGAAAGTGTTTTATCTCACTGACAAAGTAAAATATAATAAAAATAAACTAAGAATACATTCATGCAACACTCTGTAACTGTGTAAACTATACTTCTTTTGAAAGTGTGGCTAGAGCAGAGGGATCATGATTCAGTTTGGCATATAAAGAGTACATGTTTATAACTTTGAAAACAGTTGCGTAAGTTAAATGAGACTCAAGATAACAACACAGTAAAAATGCACCCAAAATAGCCACTAATCCATCATTTTGAACATGTGTTTAAGTAGACAAGGTAGATAATGTGATACTTCTCATTGGAACAAGAATATTTTACAACGTTCAAGCTTGAAGGCCCAGAATTTCCTCTTCTGGATTTATTATTATATAAAGATTAGATTAATTATTCTTGATTCAATAAAATGTATCATGTTATCTGTACTGTCTTAAATTGACAATTCTTGCTCTTGGACCAATACAGCTACAAATATCCTTTGCATACTAACAGTTATTAAAATTTTCCATTATTTTGACTAAACCTCACAGTATTTAAAACACCTCTTTGAAAAAACAGTGGTAAAGTATACCTAAAAGGCAATTTTACACAAAGATTCAAGGCTGACTCCGAGTCAGTCAGTTCCACAGCTGGCAAAACACCCCACTAAAATCCAAGAGAAATTAAGGTCTGATTTTTCTTTGTCAGAACTGCAGAATACAACTCAACCTATTTTCTAAAACTTTGTCCCTCATTTTTCTATTTAAAATTAAACTCCTTCTTTATTAACCAATAAATCCAGAGAAAGGCACCAGGATGGGTGCATGGAAAAAGTGCAACAAAAGTTTTGGCTTATTATGACTACGTCTTTTGCCTAAATACGATTTTGGGTTTGGTACACAAAGCCCTGGAATTTGGAGACTGCTGGTCTACTAATTAGACTACTTGGTAGACTACCATCTCCTACTCCTATCTTCTTAATGAGCAGGTCTAGGCCTGAGAATTCAGGAGCTTTAATATTCCTCTGCAGGTTCACTGTGGATTTCACTTCCTCTGCAGGCCCAGGAGTTTGGGCTCAAAGATGTATTTGAATTCCCATACAGTGAAGACTTAACTGACTGACTAATGGGATTAGCTCACAGGTTTTATTCTACAGGATAGAAAACAGCCTTAAAAGTTCAGTCCAGCTAATTACAAATCTGCTAATGTGGATGAAGTAGGCCATAAGAACTTGACAAGCACGTTGATTTCAATAATAATCAGGCTGGATAATCCATGAGCTAAATCATCAGTAAGAATTATAGGATTGAACTTTAAGGCTTTTGCTTGAAGATGGCATTGAGAGAAGAGGCTTTAGTGCTGCAAGTTATAGGCATATTTTACCTCAGCTTTGCTCATACTAGGTTGACTTGTACTATGTAGTCCTATCTCCTTGTATGAACAACTAACAACTGTGTAGGGTTACATTAAATATTTCAATAGAATCATGCTATAAGGCTGCATTCAATTCTTCAAGGAGAAAAAAACTTCAGCACCAGTTCTGTTAAGGTGCCTGCTCTTGTAAAGAGTTGCCTAAATTCTAGCCACGTGGCAACAAGGGATTTTTCTTTCCAAGTGTGTTCTTATGATATATATACAGTATGGTGTTGAAAGGTTTGACAGTACAAACACATCAGGACTCTTTCCTCACCTCACCACTCAAACCACAGAGTAATTTAGCTATGTAAAAAGGCCAGACACCTTATGATAATGGGGTCCTAAAAGGAACGTGGCCAAACCACACTTGATTTTGATTCAGCTAAGCTAATCAAGAACTTCCTCGGTATCCTTTGTGCCATGGTATAAAAGACAGCAAGACCTGAACAGAAGAACAAGAAAGAAAAGTTCTTACATAAAACTGTAGTCCAGAGACGCTTGGAACAATGTTTAGATGCCATGTAAGAAGAAAGTAATTTCTTCTATAATTTCTTTAAATTGACCTTATAAATCTGGTTTTCAATTGAAGTAACAGACAAAGGTAACCCAAGAGGAACTTTTATGTATACACATATTCATGCAATGTTTTCCCTTTCTTGGGTAGATGGGGCACTTTTAGCAGCCCTGGATGGATCTTGATGAAGAATTGGCAGTGAGTTCAAATGCAGTAACTACTATAACTATGCCAAGGAGGAGGAGGACGATGGTGTTTCCCCAAAATGTGAATAGCAGCAATAATTCTTTAGTGTCATGACAAATAAGATATTTTTACAGAATCTTTGTACTGTCAAAATCAGAACAATGGCAGTGACCAAGCCAATAGGGAAGACATGTGAATGGAAACTTTTAACTGTAACCTTTATTCATTTCAAAATATTCTGACAACAATTATGTTCTGTAAGGAGTGGGAAAGTTTTATCATTGTCTTGCTTTAGCTCCAGGGGGTGGATTAGAGCTTTAACCTTTGGGCTGGGAGAACATCAAGCCTCCTTCCTGGAACTGGGAGTCCATCTCTTGGCAAAGTCAACTCAAATTCTCATTCTTAAAGAGTAAACGGGAGAGGTAACATGCCTGCAGGCACAAGGAAAGCAGTTAACATTACTGTGCAAGAATCACTGCAACTGTGGCTGAAGAGGGTTGGGAATTAAGTTTATTTGGTTTTCTTATGCTTTATTTCCTTTTTTATGTCCTTTTGACATGTAACACTCTAGGATAAAAAAGAACAAATTCACCCTGGGTCATTAGCTAAGTTGGACCTGTTGAAGCCACATCAGACTTCTGCCGTCCAGGGTTGTAGGGTAATCCTATCAGTTGTCATTTATGTAGACCAACACACTGGGGACATTGGGACACACTGCCATTAAAAGTAATGCATATTTGCTAACAAAAGGTGAACACCACCATTCAGGAGGTTGACTGCAGTGCTTTCTCTGGAGAGGAGTGCCCCTGGGAGGAACAGACCTCTCTCATGCTCCTAAGCTAAGGGAGCTCCGCTGCTGTATGTCCCCGGCCTGGCTAGGCCTGCAACCCCCTTTTTTGTAGTTGCGGTCTCTTCAGCTATCTGGACAGTCACTACTAATCAAGTTTTCCATCCCAGCCCCATTTTTAGCAACCAGTAGGAAAGCAGCAAGCATCCAGGAACTAGAGGAATAGCAGTACTGCCAGTGCCTTTTACTCATATAACTGAGAGCATAAATCACAGAGTTTCAGGTTGCACATTGAAGCATGATATGGCCACCATCTTTTGTAGAGCTAGATAAGCAGCAAAATCTCTACTCGTTTTAGGGGATTAAAAAGGACAGAGCAAGCATACTCAGTTTTTCCTTCTTCTTGGGGTCTAATGAAACGATCAAATATGATGAGTCATTCAGTAAGAACTTCATACTAAAGTTCTTTTAACTTCAGTGAAGTTTCCACTAATATAGAAAAGTTTTCAGTCCTTTGGACCATTATTTTACTGGAGCTAAAAGCACTTAAAAAATGGCTGAAAGAACATATGAAATTTATGGACAGGATGTAGCCTCTGGCTTGCTTGTATTTCTTCTCTTTTTCCAATTTTAAGTCCACTGCCCTGCTTTTATCACCCTGTATCTTCACAAAAAAAAAAGTGTGTGATTTTTTAAACTTACTTCTACTCTATTCTTTGCTTCCAGCAGTTTCACTGACAGTACATTCCTGCGTTTGCTGTCCTTATGGGAAGTAGCTCTTTCTCTCAAGTCCCAGCTTCTTAGCTTCTCAGTCTTTATCTCTTTCACATTCATCACGAGTGTTGAGAAAAGATACCAACACACTCAAAAAGAAAAGGGAATTGCCTCTCCATCCCTTTCATTAATCCTTTGGGCTTCAGCTGGTCTTCCTTCCTCAGCTGCTACAGTCACTGAAGTGAAGTCCACAAATAGAAAGGCACAGGAATGAGAATTTCAGAACATTAAAAAAACCAAAAAACCAAAACACTTTAAACTTCCTTCAGATTTCATAACCCTTTCTTAGAAACTGACTTCAAACACAGCGTTAATTTTATTGCACAGCTCTATGCTTCCCTATAATGATGAAGCTGTACTGAGTTTGGACTTTTGCTGCCAAGAACGTATTGTTTTGCAACCCAATATTTCGGTAGTTTGTACTGACCTTGCACGTCTTGATTGGTAGGAACACCAGTTCATTTCACTTTTGCATATATTTCAAGTCACAGACTCTTATCAGATATATAATGCTTACTAACACAGAGCCTTTTATTACAAGCTGTCCAAGTGAACCAGCTTTCAAAGGTTGCTTCACTGCTCCTCAAAGTCATGATTATGCTGAAGCGGAGGATTGTAAAGCAGATAACTGAAGTACCCTGTCATTTAAAAAGTATTCTTTTCAAATACATCTCTGCAAGTTTAATAAAATGCAGATCTACTCATTTCAAGCCATAGCTTCTTTGAGAAGACAAATATCAGGAAATATGTGATGCCTACTGTTAATACATTATGAAGGTTAAGTCTAATTTATTAATTAATTGCACCTACAATATTGCAGAGTTAATACTCTTCGACATAAAACGCCATGAAACAATGACATTGAATGCTCAGTGATGCTCAAATGTAAATTAGTGGACTGCAGTCAATGGAACTACTTCATGGGAAAAGGGTGCAGGATTTGCATAGCAAGTTTCTTCAGTACAAATACAGGATGCCTCATTTGCCTTCTCCAGCCAGGAGCACAAGAAATATCTCAATAACACTTCACATTGCTGTGATCCCACACACCATGGAGAGCTGCTAGTTTAACTCACTAGTCTACTGAGTTAACTAGTTTATGATATCCCTAGATCCAGTGTCTGAAAGTGCCCTCCAGGATTTCTACACGCCATCATCTGGGAGTGCCCAAGATGCTGACCCATCATCCTTCATTCAGCCTCCTGACTTCCATCTCCTTTATTTGCGTTTCTGATGATAACGAATCTTTAGGTGGACTTCGACCTTTTGACTTCTCTCTTGAGCAAGAGTACAGGATCCAGTTCTTCACTAGTTACATCCAAACAATCCCGTTGATATCAGAAAGGCTTACTCCAGAGTTTATGGGAAGAGACTGCTAAATTTGACCCTTAATCTAATCGGCATTGTAGAACAGTTCAAACAAAAAAAAAGCACAACAGATTCGATAGTAAGTTGCTAACAGTTACCACCAGCAGGCAAAGATGGCTTTATCCTGACAGGCAAATGAAACCACCTGACATCAGGCAAAGAATAGTTCACAGGTCCTCATCACCCTGACATGGAAAGCATATCAGAGCATTAGCCTGGCATTCTCCATAGGAGGAACTGGCAGTGGTAAGCAATTGCAGATCTACATTATAATCAATAGCTCATGCTGGCATGATTGCCTTTTGCTAAGCATGTTTGTAAAGTGCAGTAGAAGTTAATATTCAGTAAAAGTTCAATAGCCACCGCTGATTCAGCATATTAGCCCACAGCGGGAGATTTTCCTCTTTGCAAATATGCATACTGAAAAAACACAAGATAGCTAATGTCAGCCATGTGCTATTGCGTATTTTAATCTAGGCCATCATTGTACAGCAGGTGCAGCGGAGACTGAACTTGTGCTGCTCCCTTCATGTAATTCACCATTAACAACAATTATCAATCCCATATAAGCATAATAGTGAGAGTACTGAAGCCTCTCTACACACGCATCAACACGCTGATGCATAAGCCCAGTTTGCAGCACCACAGTGCCATACTGTGAATCCAGTGATGTTCACAAGTGCAGATGCATGGAAGAGCAGCACACAGCTGACACAGTCCATCCAGCAGTCCAAGCAAGTACCACTGCAAGAGGTATCCTCAGGTTTTGAGCACCAAATGGATGCTCTGGATTTCCAAAGCTGAAAACAATGAGAGCTGCGGGTTACGCTACTTCAGCTGAATGAGCTCAACTCCAGCTACAATTACAACTACATTCATTCATTCTGTGTGAAGTTATGAAAGCAATAAAAAGCTCCAAAATATATAAAATGTGTTCACTGGCATTTTAATGGCATGTCAGATGTGCAAATAACTGTCTCCAGCAGACAAGAAGCTAGTGCAGCTCCCACAGACTCAGTGAGAGGGAGGCTCCTTCCTTAATATGTACCATCAGGGAGCTCTTACTGCAGCTCTGCTAAACTTACTGTATAAAGGAAGCAAAGGTATTCTTAATCTAGAGACTTCTACCACTTCTTGCTACAAGAAATTATAGTTTTCTGCACCCTGGAAAAGAATTTGGCCAATCTTAGGAAAAAGAGTG
>NW_009203575.1:19578-34931 GCF_000690835.1 Fulmarus glacialis | reverse complement strand
CTCTTTCCAACTGAACTCAATTTTTCAAAGCACCTCCATAGAGCTCCCCACAATCAACAAAGGAACACAGCCATGGTACAATGCCAAGATCTCCTTCTGTTAACACAGAAGAGCCACAGTGGGATCTGCTAAAAGTTACAGGTGAGCCACAGGTTTGCTCTTTGGTTATAGACTTAAATGAAACCGTAAGGTGGGACATAGATTTGAAATTTGGCCAGGCTCCTAGTTCAATTGCAAGGACACCCGTGTATGGTTCAGCATGGTTAACCCCAAATGGCAGAAGACACTTTAGGTCATCATTTTCACAAACTTTTTGCTGTTTCTCAACAACCCCAGTTTGTGGCTGGCTGTGTATTTTTTCTGCTTAAAGACTGAAGCAGCTCTAGAAGTCCTTCACTTGGTGCCTTGCTTACCCAAATTCCCAGCAGTCTTGCCTTTCAGACTTTAACACTTGCTCTCTGTGCAGAAATTAATTCAATTCTAGGAAAAATATCAAGGTTCTTAAAAGATTACTGAAAAAAAACCCGAGCCCAAGACCTTAAAAATGTTTTTGATAGTGCTGTCATCAAATAACATATGACCCTTTAGTACACAAATACCTTTCCTGCAGCTGTTTTTTTTGAAAGGATAATGTTATTTCCCCTCACAGAATTGATTTTTCATTATTTTAACTTAACTCTCAAATTACTTATGCAAGAAAGATTGTATCTAATTATGTACAAACTGGAAAATATTTTACTTTCTAATGTAGACAGTAAATTCTTTGAATTACCATGTACGTCAGTGTTACCTACAAAGAAACAGTGATGAGTTCAGCTGACTTTTCTAGTGGTTTTCTAAAGCTTCCGTGGCAATATAGCTCAGCAGCATTAATATATGCAGAACATTTGCCCAAGCTATGAAAAATAAATCTATGCAGAACTTGCTTGATTTTATCTGCTTCTAAAAAGTCCAAAACTTAGACCAGATTTAAACAAAATAAAAAGGGTATTACATAACTTATGTGGAATCCAGGTATGCTATACTCTAAGCAAAGTTCAACTCTGGAGTTAAAAACTTTGCAACTCAGACCCCAATTCTGGAAGGGATAAAGTCAAGCCTTTGGATATGAAATATACTAACTCTTGGTAAACCAAACTGTCTTGCATGACAATAACTTGCTACCCATTACCATAAAATCTCATTTTATCAGCAATTTACAGCTAAATTCTCACAATACTCCACGCAGAGTGGGATGTAAGGAAACATCTTAACATAAAAAGTTTCTTCCCTTCTACAAAGATTCATCCAGAAGAACCACAACTGAAAAAGGATTCAATTCAGGCCTAATGCAAAAGACTGCATCTGCTTGTGTCAATTCTGAAAACACCCAGGAACAGAATAAAATTCAGTCATTGCTATTCTGCCCTATTGTATAGACAGTCATTGGTGGTACAACTACTTAACAGAGAAGTCTGCATTAAATAAACAGTCATAAAAATAGTTCAAATTATCTTAATTAGAATAAAATAAAATGCATAAACCAACTCATCATACTTGCTGTTGTAATTTATAATTAATCCACGACTACATCACAAAGCTTTGTGCTCTAGACATTTAGTTCAGAGAGGTAATAAGCATGCACAACTCTGATTTCCTTGGAAGCAGTGGATATTCAGCACCACTCAGAAAGAGGCCAAGAAGCTTAAAATGAAGAGAGTAATCAGTCTATTATTATGGGAGGAATTGCAAGAATGGAAATGGAATTATACAATTTTATTTACTTTTAATCCCTGAAATCTGTCATCACCTAGAAGGAAGTGATTTTACAAAATGTTATTTTATATAGGTGGAGAATCTCATCAATCTATGATATAAATGCTGTTCTTTTTTTTTTTTTTTTTGTGACAGTAGCTTCATTTCTTTATTTTGATTCATCAGCAGTGGATTCAGGACCTAACTCTAAAAGAGAGACGTGCCCCAACTGTCTTCCAACACATGGGAGATGTCAGCAAAACTCATAGCAAAATACATCCTGTATCAAAAAGAAAAAGCCCAGAATAAATTTGTAGTAATAATAGATTCCAAGTACTAAAACCAGTACCTTTCAGAGATTTCAGAATTGTTTATAAAACATAAAACATTGCAACACGTACTTCTTTGCCACACAGTAAGGGACATTTTATCATTAGTATGATACTTTGCATTTAGATTTCCAGGTACTTTAACACAGCTGGGTAATAAACAGTGTTATCCACATTTTACAAGTGAGAGAACTGAGACAGAGATGCCTGGCTCAAAGTCTTACAGCAGATCAGTGGCAGAGCCTGAAACTTGTTTCATATCTCTTGATTTTCAGAGATGCCTCACTGCATTTGACACTTTAGGCAAATAGGATGAGTTCCTGAAAATGAATTTAGAAAGCTCAGCATCTGTTAACATAATTAATTAATCGAAAAATGGCCACATCGAAGTTTCCCAAAGTTGCTTTGAACATTTTTCTTACAGCAGGTATGTTCAAGAAAAGTCCCAGAATATCTCTACTAACCAGAAGATGAAGAAAAAAGAAAGGCTGTGATAGCCCTTGGGCATGGTAGTAAACAAGAAAACAAAATACAGCAGCTGAGACAAATGAGCCTACATTGTTCGGGGCTGAAACCGTATTTTTCTGATAGCTTCAGAGGAGACTGTGAGTCATGGCAACTTCTTTCATCAATTCTCCAAATGAATAGTTTTCCAAGACTTCAATCATACTGTATGGGAATATGCTTCATATCCTGTCTTTGCTGGGGGAGCGCCTGTCTTTGTGGGTGCTTAACCTGGGTTGGCTACCTCAATTTTAAACAGCAGTAAAATCTGTCATTTAAACTAAGCTCTCGGTAGAAATTCAAGCCAGTGGGAGAATCTGAGCTTGAATTCAGCTATTTACTTAGCTAAAAATCAAAAAAACTTCTTTCACTGCTGTTTTAATCCAGGTTAACTATGCCTTCATTTATCTGTAGGACAAATACACCGCTGATATCAAGGTAAGTAAACAGTTATTGGGTACCACAGTATATATCCACGTGACCAACTCAGTACCATGTTGAGTTACATGCTAATAACGTCAAGATAAAACCAGGCCCTGTTACTGCTGGTGCAGCCATTATTTCAGTTGTTCAGTTTGCTTTTAATATCTGTGCCTGAGGCCTGTTTTGGCTAACTCATAAGCTTGTTTCAGAAGACAAACTTCATCTCAATGGCTGCTTTATTTGGGAATTCCATCTGCACCTCGGGGAAAAAAACATAAGTACCAGAAACTGATGCCTGTAGATAGTAAAATCTGTATAATATACCCCTCAATTATTCAAAGGCCACTAGGGCCGTTTCCCCAGACTTCTTATACAACCAGAAAAAAGTTGTCTCATCTGGGTGAAAAATCAGACTCTGACAATTTGATCTTTGCTAATGTCAAGTTTACAGAGACCATCATTTAAAAGAAAGGGATCATTTATAAGGGTGGAGTAAGAAGCCAAGTACAGCTAAAACTTGTTTTGCAATACATGATCCACTATGGTTTGGGGAAAGTTGCAGAAAATCAAGTTAAGTTTAAAGAGCAAAAGGGTAATTTTTTTTTTTTTTTTAAATGTATTTATGATGTGCTGGAAGGCCAGCATCAAGTTACAGAAAACTCATTTTTAATAACCACAGTATACCTAGGAATTTCAGTTATGCTGACTGGTTTGTTGTGAGCAGACTGGTAACATAGCCTATTATTAAGATTGCATAATACTTCCGATTTATATGATTTTGTTTGAAGTCCAGGAAAGTCATAAAGAACTGAAGTCACTGAGACTAAAGTTCCCCATGCTCAGGGTATGCCTCAGGCTGAATTTATTTGGACATTTTCAGCCAAAATGGTTTGGTCATCTCTAAGCACAACGACAGAGAAATATCTGTTGTTACTTGACTCCGTCCATTCGCCACCTGTTTTTAAAAAAAAAAAAAAAAAAAGAAAAAAAAAATCAGGTGACGCTTTTTTAGGTCCTTTTAGCATTTCGAAGCATTCGTAAAATTTTGAAACACTGAGATTAACATTTGGAAGGAAGTGGTCTTATGTCAGTAAGGCACATTATTTTATTCCCTTCAACTGAGCTCTAATTCAACCATGTTAAAAGCACTTGAAAAAACAGTTTGCACATGCTCAGCAGAATTTTCTTCAATTTTGCAGTGAAAACTCTCCCCAAGCACATGACCAGCATTTCCAGCTGCTGGAGGATGGACACCTGAATGGCAAGTGTGAAGGTTGTCCCCTGTGCTCTCCATTCCCCCACCTTCCAGCACTGTGAGCAAGTAGCCATTTCACTGAATGCAACACAGAAAAGATATTTCCGGGCAGGAAAAGAGAGGATTGGGCAAGGACCAGAGACAGCTAGGACAAAGGGGAGAAAAGACACCAGGGCTGGCCGGGAAGACGATGCTTTCCATATGATTGAGTAGACCACTGAGGAGAAAGAATTTCTGGTGTTTCAATAATCCCTCAGTCTGAGAGCCAGGGAAGGAGCAGAATATAATTTGCTTCTGAAACACTGAACTGTTTGTGCTGTGGTAACAGCCTCTGCTTTCTGAAATGAAATATGGCTGAGTTTTGGATGGGTAAAAAATGCAGTTGTTGGGTGCTAGGGGAAAAGGTGGAGGAAGATGTGTCAGCTTGGATTTGAACGAAAAAATTCCTGAAGCTCAAGAAAATATTCATATATTTGGAGCATTGTTTCTTGGCTGGGTCCGGTATTAAAACAGGGTTCTACAGGAAAAGGCAGGTGAAAGCTGACCAAAACCTGGATTTTAAGCCTGTGTCTCTCAAAGTCTGAGTAATCATTAAAAATACAAATTTTAGCGGTAGTCATTAGTACTGTACTTTGGTTTTATGGATGTCAAATGTACAATTCTGCAGAAATCCTAGCTGCAACTCATATGAGGAGCTAGGCATTGAAATGATAAAATCCTGATACAACAGCCAGGAACCTAAAAAAATGCAGGCTTCCCATTTTAACAACTAGTGTGTAATTTCAACTCAAGTCTGTCTTGGGCTTCATTTTTTCTGGCTATAAAATGGGAACCATATCAGCCCCTCACCTCATGAGTTTGGTGTGGAGCTAGAAGAAAGCCTATGCAGTGCTCGGACATTCAGTGATGGGCACTGCCAGAAAAGCAAAAGGAGAAATAATTAATTCTCTCTTCAGACAGGGTTTTAGTAATGGGGTACAAAAGGTCTTGTGCCAAACAATGAAGTTAATACAAGATTATTAAATGAGCACCATCTATCTTGTGCACCAAATGAAGCAGAGGTCCTGTAAGAAAAATAGCATAGGATCATAATTAAAACTGGCCTTATATATGGCAAAAAGACTGAATTAAAACTGCGTAGGCAGGAGTGTGCAGGCAGGGAATTACTTCATGGATTCTTCATTTTGCAGGATTAATAAGGTTGTTTTTTTAAAACCTCACTTACTGTCAGTATTTTAAAATCTACAATGAAGGAATGGATAGTTTCTCCATGCACAGATACAGCCTTTTTCACTTATTTAGCTCTTCTTTTAATTGACTATGCAGAGTCAAAGCTAGGTCATGCTGCAGCAATGAGCACATTCTTGCATAGAGTGCATATTCCCAATTGTATACAACCTACTTACATCTATTATAGATCACTCCAAAATGCCTGACTTTACACTGATACTTTAACAAGGCCCATAGTCAGCTCCTCCCATTTTGGTAAGGCACAGCGTACAGCAGTGACGCTTTTCCATAGTTTTCCTAACAAAAGGTGTCAAAGTAATTTCTGTTTATTAAATGAGCCTTTCCACCTCTTTTGAGGGTCATTTTTTTCGGAGGTTAAAAGCATGACTGACTGAAGGATGTTTATATCTTTCCCAAAAGGATGTTGAATTTTTTCACAAATGCTTATGGACTACTTCAAGGTTTTCTGGGTTAAAAAAAAACCAAACCTTCTAGAGTACAGAGCATTCACAGGATTTACTTTACCTGTGTTGTAAATATATCCACCTCTGGGTCTTAAGAAAGCAGCTGTTTAACATTTCATATAAACATTACAGTGAGAAACAGGGCTGGAAGAAAAGGAAATGACTGTGTCTAACTGCAGACAATTGGAAAGACAGAACATAATTAACCAAGATGGAATTTTCCCTGTACCCTAAGACTGCCACACCTAAACTAAAACAAAAAAAAAAAATTGCAATGAGATGCTTACATTTCCAGAAACAGAAAGGACTTTAGGTTTTTCCTATCACCCTAAACACTGCAACCCTAGCAAGAAAGTTTTCTGAGGCACAAATTCAGTATGAGCTTTAGAACAGCCTCTATTACAAATGCAAGAAGGAAATAACTTGTATTTTTGCTTTGACAGATTTGTTAGATCTAATCCAAGAAAGTGAGTAATAGAACACATTCCCTACTGTTAGAGAAAGCCAGAATTTTAACCAGGACCTTAACTAGACTTCAATGAATCCATTTTTCATTGTTCATCTTTCTCTAAACTAAATGTACGGATGGCTTCTGACTTCTCCTGTTCTAAAAGCAAACTTCCTCCACTAAAAAAATCCTCTACAAAACAGGAAAATAAACAGAAACACAAACAAATAAATCTGATGATACTCACTCTCTTCTTACAGCAAAAACTGCAGGGTTTTTTACATTGTCTCATTTCAATGAGATTATTAGAGACTAAATTAAACTAAATAAATATCTCAAGATATGGAAGACATTCATAACCCAACCAAAGGTGGAGGTCATAAACTGTTCAGTATCAAAGGGGCATGAAGTCAACACATGACGATAGAAAGAGTCAGGTTTACAGCTACTGAGCTTACCATGGGTGCTATGAACCCGCTAATTTCTACAAGAGTATTTTGGCATTATGTAGTTGGTAATTTGATAGTGCTTTCATAAAACATAGCTATTTATTTTATCTGCATAATAGAAGGTGACACATCTGTTCAACTTATTCATCGAGGCCAGTTTCCTTCCAGCCTTATATATGAAGAACGTAGTTTTCACGAAGAAATGTTTTCAACATTTTTTCTTAACTTGCGAGGAAGAAAGGCAAAATGTTGGCCCTCAGTCTTTGTGGCAGATCAGAGCAGCAGGAGGAGGAACTTGTTTATAAGATTTTCAAATCTCTGGTTTTCAAATACTTTCCAGCTTTTGGGCATTTTGTTGAAATACTCATAGAAGTTTCTCATTCATGTCAGAGTTTGAAAAAAAAAAAAAAGACAAAAAAAAAGACAGAATACTCCACACCTGATGGAAAACGGAACCTTGGATTTTTCTCAGTTTGCTCTTCTGTGCAAAACAAATCAAGCTAAAGTAATAAACAACTTCAAAAATGATACCTTCTATACAGTCAGAGCTGAACACAATAGTTTTGAATATTGCTACATCAAATTAAACGAAGGACTGACCCGTTTCAAAATACATCTTCCAGCTTAGGCTAGAGCAAGGCAACTCAGAGACTGCTACATGAAAGTTGGTAAGGAAAACATGAATTTACAGAATAACTGTCCTGTAAATTACAATATTTCTTCATCCTGGATTTCATAATTGGTTTCAGTTCTGATAATCTGCTTTCAATAGCACATTATGGAGGAGTACGTCATTGCTCGCCCTTTTGTTCTGCAGAAACAACCTTCCATTTACCAAAATTTTAAATTCTTTCACCTTCCATGAACCTGATCCTAATAATAAAAGAAAGGGTAAATGGTAGCTCCAGGTTATCAGCTCCTGAGTAGCAATCATTTCACGTATGTCATCTTAAGACCTGGGTATTTCTGTTTGCTGTGTCCTAAAGTATCTCTGGAGTAGTCTATGGCTAAGGCACAGCACAGGCACTCACTGAAACGGCGCATTCACTGCAAATTGCAACAACGAAGACTGTAGAGTAAGAGACTATGGGACAAGAAACCTCTTACTACTGATTTATACCAGTTCAATAATTGCTATTTGTTTCCTTATTTACACTTAAATATTGACACCTAAGCTGAGATAGTGTAAATTATTTCCAAAATAGTAAAAAAGAATCAAGAAAAGGCCTCTAGTGCAAGAATTTAAGACAATCCTAGTCAGCCATATTGGCAGAGAGAATATGGGGTTTTTTTGTAGAGTTCAAGAAGTTGCTCAGAAATATTTAAGTTTAATATAACTCTCTCTCAGTGTGATAACCTGTTTCATAAGCAATGAATGGAAATTTTTCTAAGGTCAGCTGCAACTAATTTTACCACCTTTTGTTTTATATAAACTTGTCAATCGATTTCTTTCAACATGCGTTGCACACCTGAGATTTCATTAAACAAGGTCAAAGATGAGATTTGTGATGTTTTCAACTTACAAATTTTGTTCTAATGGTGTTCTAACACATAAATGTAACTGTGTAGATTCCACTCATAGTAAGAAAGAAAATGATATATATTCATTATGTTGCTCTGATTGATTTTAATCTCTTCAGTATCTACTTCTTAAGTCTAAATCGTTGGGGGAAAAAAAAAAAAATCAATAGAAAAATATCCATAATATAGAACGGACTGTGGAGAAGGCTGAACTTCTGAACTATTTGAAATTATCTAGTCAGCTGAACAGAATTTTGAACTTTTATATCTTCTGATTTTTCGTGCTGTTACCATAGTCTGGCATGTTTTTCACATGGAGCAAATCTGGAGAGAAAATAAATAATGTTTTGGAGCTTGGTTTCAAGAGAAGAGAGTACATTTTATAAATGTGAGGAAGATTATATACTATACAGGAAGCTAAAGAACATAACTTCAGATACCTTCAGGGTATTATATCTTGATACTAAAGCAGTAATTGTAGTATCAACCTCACTTCAAGAGCTTGTTCCTTTCTAAGTTATCGTTCTTCAAAGGGTAATAGACATATCTGTGTGAATGAAGTTTGCAAGACTGAACCTTTAGCTCCCCCAAATTTGATAACACAACTCTGAATGACTTTGCACATGGGATTAGTCCCCTTGATCTCATCTGAGCACTCTCAAAAGACTGCACAGGAAAACGTCCAATGGAGTCATCCCTGAAGTTATTCAAATACACAAGTCTATTCAAGATCAATGCACTGATTTGCAATCTGGGAAATGCCATGAGTTGACCTTCCATATAAACTTCTAAGGAGATTCAATATTCTTTTGTTTATTCAGTTAATCTAGTAAAGTATAGAATCTCTATTTTTTATGCAAGAATAATTCCCACTCCATAGTCCCAGATGTTTTCCTGGATGTAATTTCAACGTTGTATATCTTATTTGAGGCCTTTGATTAAATTTGTAATGCATTTAAAATATCAGTGTGTCCAATCAAGTGTAAAGAGACATGTGAAAATGAAGTGACTCATGCAACGGGAATTAAATCTCACACTGTCTTGTCACCTATTCTTTTAAGGATGGATTTCATTTACAACTTAAGCTTCTGTCACACATCACCAGCAACTCAGACTAGAAAATACATATTGTACGCTCATTAAATGTGGATTTAGACTGCAGAAATCTTACGATATATGTTTTTAAACAAACGTCTTGGGTTCTGTGGTTGAGCTATAACTACTCCTTCCTTCTTGAAAAGTAAGAAAATGCATAAAACTAGTACTTTACTTCTAGGATTTTATAGAAATACCATAATGAAAATTTGCAAAGCTCCCTTAAAAAGAGAACTAATTTGGCAGTAGACTAAACAAGGTCTGTCAAAAGCCCTTTTTCCAAAGCATCTTCATACCAACACTCAAGTAAATTTTCAAAGAGGAAAAGCCTTTGTTAAATTGAGGGCTGGGCAAATACAGTGGGCCGAACCTTAAGCCTCTGTAAGTTAACAGCAACAGAGCAAGGTTGACGTCAGTGAAACAGAGTTAAAATATACTGGCTGAAGATGTAATTCAGTATCTAAGGAAAACAAGCTAGAATGACACGGACACGAATAGTAAGAACAGTTTCCCACCGCATCTCTGTGCTTTATTTCCATTTGCCTTCCTTCTCCATCAGTGTCTCTGATTAAATTAAAAGAAGTTCCTGCATTTAATTTTGTTCCTTAATGTGGTGTGCTTGCCCTATATACGCAAAAGAATTACAAGAGTTAGGGCAAGATAAAGCCCATGTACACCAAAACCTAGCTGTGGTACAATGGTACGCTAAAACAAAAGTTGCATCCAAAATTCAGCCTAAGGATGGCAGGGGTGCATGTGTGTGTGCTTGAGGTGGTAGCGCAATGTTGTGTGTGTCCCTGCATCAGCTGTGCACCCCGTTGGGGTTATTCAATTCCTTTATACTGGTATATCAGGCAGAAGCCACTTACTAGAGGTGTCAGATGAAAACAAGTGCTGCCTGCAAAGTTCAGGTCGGCTTCTGAAAATGCCTGTAGCACTGTGCTTCCTCCCAAGCCGTGAAGGGACAGCCCTGAGGCAGGGAGCTTCTCCTCAGAGACTGTTAAGACTGACATAGTGGATTTTGTGGTCAGGCCATCTGGCCACTAGAATGACATAATCTACCCTCTTCATGCGGGCAGTCAGGAAGCACGAATCTCTCTCTTGCTCTGGGGAGACAAGAGGGACGAATAAGGAACTGAGATGAAAGACCAGATGGTTGATTAACTTAAATGAACACAGACATACACAAGCTATCCCCAGCTCCGTCTCTTCTCAGGTTTATTTCCATATGCTATCTTCATCACAGGTAGTATAATGGAAAGTAACACAATACTGATAATAACAAAAGGCCAGAAAATAAACAATCAAACATTTACACATCATCTATTTGAAATGCCGTGTTAGAGAGGTGGAACCACTAAACGACTTTTGCAGTGATCTTTGGTGCTGCCTGTAGGATTAATTAGTAACAGGAACAATGCTGAATTACTAAAACTCCATCACACATATTATGTATGTTTCTAGGCTGATGGGAACTAAGTTATACAAATAATCTTCATGTCTGTGATCCTTCAAGGAACAGCCATTTTGATAATGCTCAGAAGTGCTTGCACTGACTTCCATTTCATAGCACTTCTGGATTGCAAAATTAATTTTGTGCAGTTTTGCTCCTTTGAATAATATAGTAAGTAAAAATTTACTTACTAAAATTATGACACTTCTAGATTTCAGTTAGGATGAACTATGTATTCTGTCCTGAAATAAAGGGCATCACGAAGAGGCAGCATTGGGCAGGACAGAGAAGTAAGACTCCCAAAATAATTATGCTGACAGTAATTTTCTGTTTTCCTTTGTTATTATTGTAACTGTATTTGCTTGATCACAAGCTTTTCCTCTTCTCAAACCAAAGTTTTCTTCATCTTAATAAGGTCACAAGCATGTGTTTACAACCTCAGAGTCTATTGTCTCAGAAATGTTTATGTGGACCATTGTCTCTTTTTTTTTTTAAAAAAAAAAAGTCTTTATGCAACAAACCTGTTATGAAAAAGTACAGAGGTAGCAGAGTCCAAATAGCTGTATTTACTAAAAATAGAGAGCAAATGGAAGATCTCTTGCTTTGGCAGACTTAAATCCAGAACACAGACCATTGCTACAAGATTCATGAGAAATTTTAGGAGCTACTGTCCCATTCTTGAAAATTGGCATGCTTAAGTAACAATTTTACACATGGCTATACACTAGCATCTCGTATATACTCCTAGACTAATTAGTGCTTTTCTGCCCTGGAAAGGAGAGAACTTATCCCTGGAGACCTCACCCATGACAAGGGAGGTCAGGTGACTACACAGGCCCCAACTGCTGTAGGGTGAATATGCTGCTCCCTGCTCTCTCCACCTGGTGCTAGTAGATGCCACATGACAGGCACCAGAAGAAAAGTCAGCAAAAACTGTATCAGCCCTCAAGCTATTCTTTCCATCTGTGCATTTCTGCACAGCTTCTGACCACGTTTTTTCGTTGCGTTACTAGCTTTCAGGATTTATTGCGATATGCATGACATTCGTTTTATCTTAAGGCCTGAACAGCTGGAATCAAGAGGATCCGCATTTCACATTTTGATTTTTTAAGACGGACCCATTACTCCTGATCGTAACACAGAGCAGCAGAATGACTCGGAAAGAAAAAAAAAAAAATTATTTTTTCAGGCCAATTTCACAATTTGAACATGAAGGGAGAGGGGAAATCTGTTTTCACCTTGAGTTTTTTTTTTAATCTAGAGACAAGCAACACATTTCTGCTACTGTTCAGAAGACACACAGTTGCTCTTGCTATGAGTAAACCTTTGCAGGGAAAGATGCTGTTTTCAAGTGGATGAAAAATCTTCCTCCAGAACTACTGGAAATATGAGAAGTGAAGATATATATATGTGTGATACTTATTTGCATCACAAAAGTAAGTTTGGATCTGAATGTTGGAACACTCTATGAATCTTTAAGATAATTCCTGTTTATGAAAGTCAGATTTACATGGGCAATTTTGCACATTTCATTGGATTAATCGTCGCTTCAGATATGTGTAAGTGAAAATTAAGGAAGCATTAGAAACCATTTTCGACAGGTTGCTGTCAAAAAGAATTTGCAGTTTTTATTTGACTGCAATATATTTTCATTATTCATCCAGATATAATTTCTTCAATGGCTTCTGGGTTAGAGAAGCAGCGAGTTAATTTCCGAGGGTTATGGCTCATGTCCTCAGAAAACACGTGGCATATACTTCTTCTATTTCACATACCAAGAGGATGCATTCAGAGATGATAATGGAAGAACCATGTAGGAAAAATCTTAACCTGGGGAATTTAGAGGTCAAAAGGGAATAATCCATGAAATTCTCTTGGGCCAATCTCTTTGCTGGTGTAAGAAAGGGAAAGCATGTCCACCGATTACAGCAGAGTTTCAACAAGTTATACTGGGGAAAAAATAGCCTAACCAAAACAACCCACTAATAAATAAATACAGTTAGCACACGGGCCTCTGAGAACAGCTGCTGAAACAGAGAGCACCGTGCCCTTTCTCATGTCCTAAGCAGACAAAAATATATACCTCTGTTTTACACTACAGCTACCCATATCTAAATGTGAAAATGGGAAGAAAGGTGAAGAATTAGATTTAAAAGCATGTGTCTAGAGAGATCTGGGGCATTTATGTGTAGAGATTTATGTACAATATTTTTTTTTGTTTGTACTATATGTGGTAATGCCCTCTTGGTCCATCCTCAAAAGAGTCCAAAAGACACCAACATTTGCAAGAAGGCAGCAAAGGAGAGCAGTATTGATTACAGTGTAAACAAAGATCAATTTACTCCATTTCTTTCCAAAAGACTTGAACAAGAAATCCTCACTCAGGGAGAGAGACATTCTCTCTGTTCTCTCCACTGCGGGCAATTCAAAGGAGACCAGGGGAAACGGAATCTCATCCACTTTTTACTTCCAGACTGAGCCCCATGTTTTAAGCTTGGCACAGGGACTTCACTACCTGAGGCTTTGAGCTCTGGCAGCAGATTTCAAGGAGGGCCCAGTGGTCTCAGAAGACTACCCAACTTCCCCACCATGGTGCACATCCTACTGAAAGCGCACAGAGGTCAGCCTCACCCCTTCTTCTCTCCACCAGTCTCCATGGTACCCACTTTTTAGTCCTTTTATTTTTGCCTCTTAAAAAAACCAGAACTTCTATGTTAAAAAGTTATTCATGTGTCCCATATTCACGTGTCCCTTTAGGCAAATCTTTTTCTGTCTTGTTCAGGAAAAGCACTCTGGAAAATTTGTGACACAACCAGCAGAGCCCATGCCCTATTCATTTATCCTAGCTAGACCCCAACGAAGTTCTGCTGATTTAAACAGCAAAGCCTCAGGGTCATGACCCCTTTCCTTGTCCTAAAATAAGTTTTCAGAAGCCAGCCTTGTGCCTCACTTTTTTGATAAAACAAAAAGAGTTTCAAAAACCTCCTGCAAATGGCTCCGTTCACTCAAAATGGAAAATCTACCTTGAGGCAAGCACTCTTCAGTCACTAATAACATATTAAACTGGAGAGCAAGGGAGCCACAGGAAGGAGCGCTGACTTCTGGCTGTGACTCTACAGTGAAAACTGAGACTCCTCAAAAAAGACAGGCCCCTATCTCAGTACTGAGAACTTTGTGAACCTCTGTCACAGCTAAACAAAATTTACAATAAACTTTCCAAAGTAGCCTACGGAAAAAGAGTGGTCCTTATTGTCTTTTGTTATATATTGAGAGATATTAAGCTAATATTTAACAGATAGCAACATCACAACCTGAGATTTTTTGGAGCACAATACTGGAAAGTTAAGCAATTATTTCTAACGCTACTTATTTTCTCGAAGCAGCTAGTTTAACTGCTGATATTAATTACTTCTGGCCCACAGCAGCTCCTTCCTTGTGCTGAGGGATGTATAAACATAGCTTCTTGTCTGACTTGAAAGACTCCAGGCAACCTGAAGGTTAAAGAGATCTTCTGGGGTGTGTTGAACATTCCTCCCACCAGATCTGTGGCCATTTACACCCTATATTTCCCTAGTGCACAGGGGTCATTCACTCATTCTTGAAACAAAGGTCATGAACACGGCTAGAAGTAGACTAGATTCAAGAGGAGGATCAGGAGTTAATTTTGACAGATGTATTTATCAGTGTACAAAGCTGAACAGCTGAAAGATGATTTTCAAATATGTAGAGCTAAAGAACATAAATTCACATTTTTCTCCTTAAGGAAAGAATTCATTTAACAAAGCTCAGCAAGTTTAGAGAAAACTAATTATACTCCTGTTCCAGATAGCACTGGATATTTTGGACTAGGAAAGTTTAACAGAGTTGAACATAAAATGTACCAAGCAGGTGGTTTTTATTAAGATTGCTGATGTCATGCGTTACTTGGAAGCCACACAAAGCATGCAGAGAACATTGTGAAATGAAGTTAACGAGAGGGTCACACACTCTGTAGCTTCTGTAAGCTGAGCTTGCAGTGTGCCATGGAGGTTTCTTGCCTTCCTCCTGAGTCTCTCCTCCACACTCCCCATCTGTCCAAATCAACCTTTGTTACATAGCCTCCTCGCCCCTTCCCACAGGTGTTCTGTCTTCCACATCTTTGTCTCCTCTACTGTCCCAGTTAATATGCAAAATTTCTCTCCATTTGCTTGCACTATCCCATTCCACAGCAGTGAGTCATCCCCCATGCAGCACAGCACCTCCTCATCTCTGGCGTAGCGGGATCCTCCAGGTGTACCTAACAGAAACTCCTGATGTTGCAGACCTCCCCTCCAGTCCCCACACCACCTCTTACTACCTCCTTACTGGCCTTGAACTTGCCCCAGTATTCCTTCTTTCTTGGCAGCCGAATCTCCAATTTTTTCTGGTCCACAAGGGCCGGAGAAATTTGCTTTTGTGCAACCCATTTG
>NW_009203575.1:0-19547 GCF_000690835.1 Fulmarus glacialis | reverse complement strand
CTTTCCCTGGCTCTACATACTCCTGTTCTCTCTGTCCCCGTTGGTATTTGAGCTGTTGTCTCTCTTTACTAGGATATTCTAACTCCACAAACTACTCTTCCACACTTTCTAGCATCTCCCATTTTCCCCTCCATCTCTTACTATGACACTTTTGTAGGAGGCAGTCCATCAGGATGATAACATGTTAAACAACTGTAAGAAGGAGATGACATTTCTACTCTGCTGTACAGGAACCATTAACCAGGTCTTTGACTTTAAAAGACTGAAACTGTGGCTTTACTTGGGAGAAAGCAGAAGCTCCATGTGTCTTCCATTTTCTCTTATTGCTTTTCTGTGAAATCAACAAGGTTTTGGCTATCAAAACCTGTAACTTTCCCTAAAGTTTTGAAAGCGATTGGATATGATGTTCAGAAGTTACTGTTTTACAGACATACAGAGAAATGCCATTGGGTTGAGTCTGTGGCCTCTTGAGCTAAGCCAAAAACTGGAACGGAGGTCCTCCTGAAATAATTCCACTCCAGCTGCAAAGTAAAATAGGACCCTACTCAATTCCAAAACACAGACAGTGCGGTTTCTGAAAGTGCACTTACGTAAGACTTGAAGAAAATGAAAAAAAATTTGGCCTCTATCCCATGATCAAAGCTGACAATTAAGCCCCACTGACTTTTGCATGCAACTGGTTTCCTGTATCCAGTTGCAGGTCTTCATACTTACTAGGCTTTAAATTTACAGTTCTGCCTAAGTCAGAGCCAGATCCAATCATCTACAAAGCCTGGGGGTGAGAGTTACATTTAGGGTTCTTTACCATCCCATTTGGTAGGTGAAGACCAACTGCAGACTTGAAATTAGACACATATCTCAACTCAGAAGTTCTGGGGTTTCAATCTCAGATCATATTTGTTTGCTTATTTTGATTAACAGCAAAAAGTTCATTACCATTATTTCTTTTTCTATGTAACAGAAAATGAAATTATGGCATGATTTAGAATTTTGTTTTTGAACTGGCAAACAAAAAGAAAAAAAATAAACTGGAGCTGTGCACTTCAAAGACACTTTGTTCCACACAGACTTTTTCAGTCTGTTCTTTATAAAGCAAAGACTGTCTGTCAAAAGAGACAAAGAGCTGTTCTTTGAAAAGCAAAGGCCACTCATGGGATCCTGCATCGTATACTACTGAACTCACTGACACCTATACATGCACTTTGTGTTGGCTATATTGACTATGGTCCATAACGAAGAAGAGATTGCTGCATAGCTGAATGTTAAGCATAGTTGCAATTTTAAAGCTGTACTCCAAGAAGCATTTTAAAGAATAATTTCATTTGTACATTTTCATTTACGATTATTTATTTCTTTTCTTCAGGTTCAAGAGAAGACATGCAAACATTTATGCTGTGCTCTGGGCACATTTGATATTCTCGTAAACTGACAGCAGCAAAAATACCTCTCAAATATTGCTGATGATATCTTAAGTGAAAAAAAGCCCATGAGACCAGAAGAAATTTTCCAAAGTCCACAGATGCTCATAGACCCTCTCAAATTAAAGAAATTCCAACTTTACCATTTCTGACTGAAACTGGCATGCAGAAGGTTAGTCAATTATCAAATTATATAGGAGCTTTGAGAGCAAGACCAACATCTCAGAATCCACTGAAAATCTCAGAGTTAGCAAATTTAATGACATAATGATCAGGAAAGACTTCAGCTAATAACTAACTGTTTCCAAATATATTTAAGACATAGTCCCAAACAGAAAGGCCTACAACAGTCAGATTTCAGATGAGAGAGGCATGATTAGGGGCTGGGATCTGGCAGCCAAAAGTAAAGACCACATGCCAACTGCAGCCAAATTCAAATAAAAGAAAGCTGTCCTGGCCACTGCTTGATCATTGTCACCCAAGGATAGCTGCAGACATTGTTGTATTCCCAAGCTACAAACACATGCAAGGAAACACTCCTGATCAGAGAGACAAAAATTCAATTTTGTTCTAATTTTCAGCATATCAAGAGTAGGCAGATGTTCCCCGCGAGACTGGGATGTAACCATCTGAGAGAGAAAGCAAACGATGAATTCAACCATAGATGAAAGATATCTCAACCACTTACTCTTCAGTAACATTCTTCCTGGCCTTGAAGTCATCCCAATGTCTAAATGCAAGGGAAGACAAAATGAACCCTCTATAAAGGACCTGAATAGAGCACACATAAGGAATAAGAAATAAGAAATATAAAAAACCAAAAACAAAACCCTCGAACACTATTCTCTAGAATCCCCCTTACAAAGAGTGAAAGCACTTCACATTGACTATGTATTCTTCACAGTCCTGAGAGAAATTAATGTTCTCTTGAAGTCAGAGGTAAGACAAATGACAGCTCTAATGATACCATCAGGATTTTAAAAGTACATATTAAAAGATCAAACTCATCATCTATATGGCACCTGGACTACTATCCAGATTAGCTGGGCCAAGAAGCACAAGTAACTCAACTGAAACTTGCTCGCAAGCTTGAACAGCAAGGAAATACTGGCATAAAATGGCACCTGACTTGACTATCAACATCCTGCAACCATTTCATGAGCAACGGGTCTACCTGCGTTCCCTGAAGAAAAGCTGAGTTTCCCAAAAGCAGGAGAAAGAAATGGCCGCTGATCAGTATTTCAGGTTTCTCCTTTTCTGCTGTTATCAGAGGGTGCGCACCTGCGGAGCCAGAGCTTGGATCAAGCCCAAAGTCTCATAATTTAGCCAAAGCCACCTTTGTCTATCTTGTACTAAGCGCTGCTTGTTGGTCAAAATTAACTTGAAAAAATCAATATGCCTTCTTCCATCTTCCTAAAAAGAATAAGGTATTAAAGAATTGGAAGCAAAGGGGTGAAAGAGAAAGCAAAACCACTTCTCCCCAGAAAACACATCAACTGATCACACATGCAGTTATTTCCCTTTTACCTCTTGTAATGGATTTAATTCCCTTCCATGTGACCTGTGTTTCTTCATCTTTCCCAATTAACTGCTGAAGTTACATCAGCATAAAAAAGTAGGTGCTCCTTAGACATGTGAAAGTCAATGCAAGGGAATGAGAGATGGCAATACCTAAAACTATTTTACAAATCCGATTATCATTTATTGTGTTCTGAAATTACTTGCCTTATAATATATCTCTGAAGATGTTTATCTTTCAGGCAGCACAGCTTACTTAACTGTCTGCATGTTTTATCTTTTGTATGTATGTTTTATCTTTTATATATTTATATTCTGATAATAGACATAGATATTATAAATTACTCCGATGATACATCTTGCAACTGGGCTTCAGCCACATGTTCTACTGAAACCTAGAAGACAGTCACTGGAAGATGAGTTATTCTCTACAGCAGATAGGTACTTGGGCTTCACAAATACAACTAAGATATTCCTTATGGCACAAGCATATTCATTTCTGTTCATCTCATGGCTGAAAGTCTCATTTAATATTAACCCGTGTTTGGGTCCTACTAGTTAGATCTAGAGAGCAAGTATGTTTTGGTGGTGTTTTTTTTCTCAAAGACAGAAGTAGCTGTTCTCACTGAAATTAAGCTAAGCCAGCCAAGGCTTGTAGTTTATATTAAAAACCAATATAAATCCACACTTATCATAAAAAAGAAAGAAAACCAGTAAAACACCTAACCACCTTCCCATTCCATTGAAATTTGTGAGCAGGTTGTCAGCCTGATCTTGGGTTTGTCATGCATGAAGTTCATGTCAGCTAAAATTCATAAAAGCCATCTTTCTTCTGCTACAGGAATGGTACCAACTAGCTATGCTACCTAAGACATGTTACTGGACCTCTCATTTACCAGAGACAGAATTACTTTTTGAGGTGAATACCATTTTAAGAGCCAGACAGAAATGTTCTGCTGAGTAATTCCTGTAACAAAAAAATGTTATATCCCTCAAGCTGAAATTTTCTGCATTGAAAGCAATTTTTTAAAAATAGATTTTCAGGAAAACCAAAAGGAAACTTATTTTTTTAACCAAAAAAATGAACAGCGTTGTTTTTTTCAGGTGACGTGAAATGTTTTCTTCACTTACATTTCCCTTCTGATGCAGCACAGCACTTTCAAAGTTGGCATTTGTATCTGGCTACCTTCTGCTATGGAACTGAGAGCTGACATCTACAAGAATTCAACCTAGATTCAGGGGACCAAGCTGCAAGGCACATTATGGCATGGAGTATATCTTGGGAGATGAAGCCCAGACAAGAACTATGATAAATCCCCATTGTTATTTTATTTATTCTCCTACCATTCATATGGGGTTGCTCAACCTTTAGGATGATTGAGTGAGTTTCCTCCATACCTTACTTCTCTCTTACTATAGCAATAACAAAAAATGCATTTTCTTTATATAAGTTTTACTGTGGTATCTTTATTATTAGAAGGGATGGGGAGAATTATGCATCTATAAGCAAAGGATGCCCAAGGATTTTTGGAGGTAGTTCAGGAAGTATTTATTTTCCCCAAATGGCATTTGAATATCTTAAAAATGCTGGCTATGTAATTAACTTAGTTACATGGTATGTTACATAAGTGTGTGAGGTTCTTCAAAACTAGATTTTACTGAGGGAAATACATTTTTTACGAAGAAAGTGCTAATTTGCTGTTTTAAATTCTCATAAACAAGCATTCAAAAAATCCATAGTTTTAAATAAATGCTGTATAAAAAGCACCTGTCCTTAAACAGAAACAATTCCATCTGTCAGTAATATCATTTCTATTTCTCAAAATTTTGCCATGACTGTGCAAATAATAAAGTGTGGCAGCAGACAACAGCACAAGAGTCCAGTTTATTAAGATTTAGCAGGGTCTCTACCTCTCTTGGAAACTGAGCCCTGTATTTCCACTGATAACAGTCTTGGGGTGTTCTCTCAAAAAAAAAAAAAAAAACCCCACACAAACCAAACCCAAAAAAACCCACAAACCGGCAAAAACAGCACAGCAAGATCCTTTCTCAAACTGAGCTGAACATAAAAAAGTCACTTTTAATATTCCTTATTTCTTCTGGAAGCACCAGTTGGTGTCCCTTGCCTTAGGAATTTTGCTTTTATGTTTTCCAAGGCTGGGTGGAAAAACAGCATATTTTCTAGGTCACATATTATGTGGTTTCTTATCCAGTAATGTCCTGCTCAGCAATTAGCTAGTTCTCCTTTTGACATCAGGATGCTGGTGTCCTGAATCTGTACCAGCAAACTCAGATGAAATCAGCAGCCATTCCTTATTCTTAATGGTTTTATTATGTAAGTATCTATGTTTGGTTCGGATTTCTTAATATGCACAAGGCTCATAAAAGTGGTAGTGCATATCAGAATTATTGCATATGCTATTTCATGGCACTGTTGCCACCTCACTTTCAATTTATTTAAGCTGCTTAGCAACAATAATAATATTCTGTCCTGTAGACGGTAACTCCAATAGACAATGCATGCTCAACTGACCTGGCTGGCGGCTGTACCAGACTCATTGTAGTACTCTACTTCTGTCTTCTCCATCAAACAGATGCTTCAAGCAGCCTTTTGTAAAAAGTCACACCACTTAAAGAGCTTGTTGTTGTGTTTCAAAAAAGCCTGCCCTTTAATGTCCTTAATATAGTTCTGCAGTGGCATCTTAGGGTGCATCTTATCACTGTTTCTTTTATGTCTGAACTTTAAACTGTGTCCCTTCCCATATTCTGTTCTACTGCCTTGGTTTTCATGTCTCTATTTGCTTCCCATTATGCCTAATAACTCCACAAGATGGAGTTGAATAATTGAATAATCAAGCTTTATTGCAGAAAACAAACAAAAGAATAGAGAAACTCATACCAATGAACAACCCTCCTCTACACTTTCCTTGGGATTAGGCAATAGTACAGTTTAATTCAGTTTAGAAGGAAAACCTCCAGCTACAGATAATTCATCTGAATCCAGCCCTTACCCAAAAATCTCTTTCTAAGAGTTATACCATTAGTCTTTTTCTACTCCTTTGGGGCCAGACTGCAATTCAAAGTTCTGTTTAAGACTGAAAGCTGGGAAACAGGACTCTATATTTGTCCTCAGCAATGTGTGCTGTTTCATTCCCAAGAGGGCTTGGATACTTGGACACATCTTTAAAAGAAGCTATTTACCCTGTTACAGGCATCATCAAACAAACTACTCTCAGTGGTACCTCTTTGGGTACCAGGGTCTCGGTAAGTTCACAGCCGCTCAAATGCTATGATTTTGATAGTAGAAGGATTATTCTGCCAGAGTAGTTTGCAGGAAAAAAAATTATTAAGAAGAACCAGCCAACAAAAGCCACAAAATAACCTTGCTACAAAAGCAGTCAAACTGCCAGGGAGTTCTTTCACTTTCCTGCAGATTTGGCACATGTATATGTATATGTGCCAGCTATTCTCGACCAAGTTTTGGAAATACAACCAAAGCAAACATTCCAGCTGCCTAGACATGGTATCTGCTTAGTATTGGCATCAGTGCCACTGAGAGCACCACCATGCAATGCAGTCCCAAGAGTTGACACTTTGGGAGGAAGGATCAGTAACGGAGGAAGGATCCCATTAAATTAAGTTTCCATGTTATATCCTTCTAAATAGGAAAGAAAAAAAAAATCATAAAAATTTGCTTCCTTTTGGAGCACTCTGGAAGGCAGGACTTCCATCCCAATATCTTCAGGCTTTAAAAACAGAAAACTGAACTGTATTCTCAAGTCCCAAAACAAATACACCTTTCAGCACAAGAGAAAGCTGTATATTTCTAGATGGTCCACCTTGCATAACATCTCTAAGTTCAGTTCATCACACATCAGTTCACTGTAGCTAATACTGTCCAATACCTTGTATACCTTGCCCAATATCTTTGCTGCTGCTAAAGCTGTAAAGCTGCTATCATATTTTGCTAGATTATTTTTTTTTTAATGAATTATTTTAAGATTCTGGGTACCAGTGTAGTCCAATAACTACTACTGTAATCTTCACGGGATTTCACTTTGAGTATATCTTCTTGTATACAATTACACACCTTTGAATACATAGCCAGAGCCCTTTGTAATATGTCCTGATTTAGCAGCTCAGTTCTGAACTTGAATTCCTTTGTTGGGATTTTGGACCCCACTGACCCAGGTTGTTCCTAGATTTGTGGAGTTCGGGTTTGATTGTTTGTTTTAATAACAAATAACATAGAAAACAGTGTCATCTGAAGCTCTCACAAAAGTACAGCAGTTCCCAAGAGCACCCTGCGTAGCAGATCAGTCTACCCATGAGCTCTGCAGGCCTTCAACTGAGCTGAAGCCAATGGTGTGAGCAGAGACATTTGACTTGCCTGAGGTAGTAATTATTCACATTAACAGACTCTAGGTCTTAACTCTACCTGGTGTTTCAGACATATTCTATCAGTCTGTTACAATTTAATTTTAATAGGTGCCACGTAGCTTTATGGTATCAGTAGTCCAAAGCATGTAACAGAACAACTAAGTGGCTAAAGATTAAACTTTAACAGGAAGGAACTGAACTGCAGTGCCCTGTGTTTAATCACTTTGGTAACAAGTCCTGTGTGAAAAAACGCACAGGCAGATTTGTTGTTACTCCATGAAATTTGAAATAAGACAATAAAACCAGAGATAACTTACAATGAAAATACTATTCATAAAAAGAGCAGACTTACAAAAATTATGGCTTTTTTCACCACCAAACAGGATGCATTTTTCTGTGAAACTGAATTATCTGAAAATAATACTAATTTAGCGAGCTAATAATTCGACACACTGTAGTCAAATCTCTCTCAGTGGAAATCTTACCAGAAATAGTCCATCACATTGTTTCTCACCAACTCTGATACCTTCAGATATTTTTTCTGGCTTCCTTCCCTCTCTAGGTGATCACTTCATTTTCTTGAGCATGAACTGGTTTTCCCTTTTCATTATTTTCCCAGTAAGCTAGGCAAATAGATATCCATATTCTGCACTGTACTATGCTGCAGTGCCACAAAGCTGAGCTGGAAGCCTTCCATTTGCAGAGAAATTACTCACCTGCTAAACAAGTGAGAACACCCATCTGTTCCACACCATGCTTCTGTTGCTATTTACCAACATCTTGAGATGGTAACAAAATGCTTTGATCTCATATTTACTTGGTCCAATCATCATGAAAAATACAAGGTCAGATATATCATCCTACACAAAAAAACCCTGAAATCTAAATATCTGGAGTGATAGCATAACTGAAATCTGTCTGAGACTTCCAAGTCCTGGCACATACTTAACTGTAACACTAATTACTGTCACTATTAGAGAAAACCTGGCAGTAGTTGTTACCTACACATTTTTATCTCTAATCAGTAATGCACACAGGAAACATTTGTTTTTAAGAATTCTCAGTGATGTAAGGATATAAACACCTTGGTTTTAAAATTCAGATATGTAAAATACATTCTTTTAAGATCAAAAAACCAAAAGGACAGATACATAAAAATGGAAAGACCTTTGTAATGAATAAACTAAAGGTACACTGTGCCCTTTAGGTGTCAGATGGTAGGAAAGATGTACAAATCCTGGAATACAGAAGGTTAAATCACCATATGCTGTCAGCTTGAACAAAAGGCTATTTAACATGTCCTCCTTGACTCAAATGAGAAAAAGAAAAAAAAAAAAAAAAAAAAAAAAAAGAAGCTAAATGTAGCAAATGCTACTGAGAAACAAACTTCTTGTATCTATCTGTGAAACACTGCTCTTCCCTGGAAAGCAACTATGCGGGGATTCATTTTTAAAGGAATTATAAAACCAGAAGGCTAACCAAAAGATAAGCATACTCAGTACTCCACTAGGGATTACTGCTGCCCCCAAGTTGATGCTGACCGTGTCCCACAGTAAATGTACAAAACCACAGTGTATTTCTAATCCCCAAGCAAATTTCTCAGTAGTAACTTTTCTGCAGCATTTTGAAGTTACTATAATTGCCCATCCTGGAAAAAAAACACTCTTGGTTGCAAGTTATACTCTTGGAGTGTGGCAATCATATCTAAATGAAATGAAATCACATTCCATTAGAATAACTTACTTACCAATTAGTCATTTGGATTTGAGATATATGTAAGCTACTATTGAGTGCTGAGTAGGGATAATCAAATGAAACTAATATATGAAGTACCTTCAACACACAAAAGTTTGACTGGCCACCCTATTTCTCTCCCTAGCATTCTTCCTCATCAATGAGCTTGAGAGAAACATTGAAGCCCTCTGATACTTAGCTGAACAAGGTTATGAACTGGTGTAATCAACAAGAAACGTTTGCTAAGATAACATTTCTTTAATCAGGGTGGAGATAAAACTACTGCTGACTCTATCAGAAACTTTTGCTTACGCAAGAGGTATGGTTCATTCCTCTTCAGCCTCACACAGTCATTCACAGCATTGTAACAAAAGGCAGGTGCTATATAATTCTGGTGAGTTTTCAGTACTATCAGTAGTTCTGTGCTATTGTCTCCATTCTCCAGTAAAGATCAGGTCTGCGTTGTGTTGAGCACTACAGATATATGGAATAAGGTGTTGCTGACTGAAAGCTTACAATTTAAAAGAGCGTTGTGTCTTGGTAGCTCATGCTTGGCTGAACTTTGAAAGCCACATTCCTTCTGCCTGAAGTAAGGGCCCCGTGATCCAAGTCTCGGTTCCTCCCTCACCAATGGGGATGGGCAAAGGAAACCAGAGGAACATGAAGAGGATGGAGGGACCATAAAGGCCTGCTGGTGGTGTTCCATCCTTTACTGACACAGCAGGGCTCTAGCCTTTAAAGTGTTGACAGCTGAGTTTCCACAGTCTGCAAAGTGGCTGATGTACAGGAAAGAAGGATATATGACAGAATATATAAGGGATAAGATATAAGGGATGTAAGACAGAAGCAATATTTTACAGCAGGCTTTCCTTTCAGTTGAAGGGATGATCAAAACTTGACCTCCATGATTCCCATTCCAAATTTGCTCTTAACTCCGAGGAGAGAGCTGTGTGCAAAAGGTAGGGAACCTACAAGGGTCAGGCTGGTTAAATGAGCGACCAATACTAAAATATACCTCTTTTCTGTCAGCATATATGGACTTCATAGGTTTTTGGAGATGTGCCCACTCTCATACACATGACTACCCATGAAAAGGGAAGACAGCATGATTTTCAGCCTAGCATTTTTAAAGGAAGTAAAAAAACCCAAGACTATTTAAGAAAACAGTTGATAACATGTTTTTACAGTTTATATCAATGTGTACATGCTTTCCTTTAATGAACAAGTTTGTTGGTTTTGGCTGCACTCTTTGACCATTAAGAAGGTAGTTATTACACTAAGTTTTGGCAATGTTTTAGTAAGAGGTGGTTACTTCAAAATTTTAACTTCAAGCAGTTAAAGCACTGAGGCAGGCAAAGAAACAAATTTATTGCAACTTGAAGAACTTTATGGGAGTAGTGCATATTGTTTACAGCTGCTACAGCAGTTGTTAGTGCATGGAACTTTGTTTACAACTGCAATTTCTGACAAATTCACAGGAATCTGATTCTGAATAAAGGCTGAAAAGCAATAATTACAAATTTTAAATAAGCCTAATTAAGATCATTAGAAATAATTTGGAACAGGTGCCCACATATACAATAGTGAGATAATTCTGGTATATGGAAGGAGCAAAGACATTAAATGGAATAACAGCTTACCAGGCTTACCAGGCTAAGTGCTGTATGAATATACAGGAAGACAAGACATGATATATGTTTCAGTAAGTGCATACATCCCTTCTTTAAAAACAACTCTAAAACCATCTTTTGTTTTGAAAACATCTTATATCTTGTATTGTTTGAATGCACATTGAAACGTATAGTTACAAACAACTTCCTTCTGGAAGGCATCAAACAGTTTTTCCACAGGCAGAATTTAGATTGTGGCTCTGGAATAGGTGCACTATAAGAAAATGTTTGCGGTATAAACACTTCCACGACATTTATGGCCGAGGCTCTGAAATCCCTTTAAATCAATTCAGAATGCTGTTGTGAGATAGCATAGCAATTCTTTTGCATAGAGACACGTAAAAGTAGGTTAAAGGAATTGTTGAGATTCAGAAAAAAAAAAGCACTCAAAAAGACTCTGAAAATAAGGATATTGGGACTTCACCAGTTGAAATTAGAGGGACAGTCTAGCTCAAAATTCCTGATCTTTCTTGAGAAATCTCTGAGGAATGTAGCTGCCAAAATCAAAGGCTGAATAAGGAAAATAAGGGCCCATTACTGAAACGAGTAGGTGATTCAGTGACAGTGGAGACATCAGAGGTACTCATTGCCTCCTCTGTCCCAGGTCTTCCAGGTCTCTACAGGCAAGGTTTGAGGAGGAAAGAAAATACCAGCAGTGAGTGCAGGCTGAGTCAGGGGTTAATTGCGAGAACTCAACCCATATCAGTCTTCATCTGAGCGTGTTGAGGAAGCTGGCCAGTATCATAGCGAGGCCCATCTCTAATGTCTTTGAAAGGTCATGGAGATCAGAGGAGGTCCTGGTGACTAGAGAAAAGCAAACTTTGTACCTGTCTTCAAAAAAAAGAATGGTCCTTTGAGGACTCCTTTTTGGGGTCCTTCAAAAGAGTGATTCAGGGAGCTATAGGCTCATCAACTTCACTTCAGTCCCTAGAAAAATCATGGAGTAAGTCCTCTTGGAAACCACTTTTGAACAGATGAAAGAGAGGAAAGGAACTGGGAACAGTCAGCATGGATTTACCAAGGGTAAGTCATACTTGACCAGCCTGATTGACCTTCAATAATAAAATGAATGGACTTGTGGATGAAGGGGAAATTGCAGGGGATGTCGGAATTGCAGTGGATGTCTCTGATCTGCGCTCACGTCAAGAGGAGTTTCCTACCCACCTGTATTCATGGTCTCTAATTCACCAGTGTCAAAAAGGTGGCCCAGGCCAGCAGGTCATGGGCCAGCTGCTCCCTGGGGGCTAGGAGCTATGGGGGGGTCCCCCTACGCTGGTTGGGCAGGGCTTGGCAGCCAGGGGACACTGGGGCAGACCCAGCCCTGGGCATGGGGCACATCCCTGGGGATGGGCTGATGACGGGCCACGATATGGGCCCATGGGTGGGCCCGGCTCAGGGGCCCCATGGCTGGGCACGGTTGTGGGGAGCAGAAGACTGGCCCTCCTGTGGCATGGCTGGGGAAGGGGCCCATTTCAGGGGTCTGAAATGGGGTCCTGGGCCATAGGCAGGGTTGGGGGAGCCCTGGAGGGTGGGCAGGGGCAGGCAGACCCCCTCGGGGCCCTGGGACCATTGTCCTTCCAAAATCAAACTCAACTCAAAAGGATCAAGTCTTGCCCCTCCTCACGTCCCTCAGATAACATTGCAGCCTATCAGAGCATTTTCCTCCTCCTCCTTCTCTTCTCAAGGGGAACACAGGCCCCCGCAAGAACTCAGCCACAGCAGGGATGCTGTGTGGAGCCTCGCCTTCAGCCATTTTCCCACTGAACCCCCTTCTAAAATAACAGTCAATGCATGTACCAATGTCCCAGCTGTCAGAAACACAGAGAGCACGTAAGAGCGATAAAAGAAACCAGAGGTGAAAAGGCACAGACTAAACAAGGTATAGAAATCTGTGGTACTGTTGTTCCCATCTGGGAGGGTGATGAAGCCACAGTGCCGGTACTGGGGTGGTTACGGATGCTCCTCAGTTTGAGCCAGCCTCTTACTAGAGCGATACACAGTGCCTACTGGGCTTTAAACCTGGCTCCACAAGTAACAAAAGCTGAACTACTTCACATTTTCACATTTCTGTCAAAGCACACAAAACACATAAAATCACCTCTCTGCTTTTGACAAAATGAAAATTGTTGCTCGCACCTAACCTCAGCTGGCGAAAACACCGCATGGAGGCTGAGACCTCTTACTTGTCAGCCAGCTATATCGCCTCAGGAGATGAGAAAGGAGTGGGAGCTTAAAGTTGTTTGGAGCATTACAAAGAAGTGGCTCATTCACTCACTGGCCAGGAACCAGTGTGTGGGAGCTACTCAGCGAGCATTCAGACTGTCAGCAGGATGTATATTACATCCAGAATTGACATTACATAACGTTAAGGATGCAAAGTCAAACACTGAATAGTTAGGAAACACACCGGAGTTAGTATGATTGCCTTGGAGCAAGTTTGTCCTGGTGTAATCCTAGAAACACAGATATAAAGGAATTACCATCAGGAAAAAAAGAAAAACCAACCCCACACTATTTTTCAACAGCTTATCGTCTTTGGTATCTGAGGTATGTGAGGGGAAAAGTACTGTTTTCTAGGTGGAAGTATAAATTAACGTTGATGAAGAATATGAATGCGTACATGTGTGGGAGGTTGCACTTAAAAATTTCTATCGCTTCAACAAATTAGAGTGGTTTTAAGTGGTTCTCTGTGATGCAAGTGGACAGTATTTTTCAGATAATTTTAAATTAAAAAAGAAAGAGAAAGCACATTTCAATTATATCCATATTGTGTTTACCTATAACATAGACGTGGAAGACACACGGCATTCTAACATCTGTATTATACACTTTCTAAACTCTCTATTGCCTTGTTTCTTGCTAATAGAGTTGTAGAAGAATCTCTGTTGAAGGCTAAACTAAACTAAACAAGAAACATTCCCTTTTTAGAATATCCGTTAAAGCAACACATTTTATGAAGGCACAATTTTAATTTGATTTTTAGAGAGCTGTTCAAATAGATTTTGATTTGCTTTTCTTTCCCAGTGATTTTATAGGCAATGTTCTATTTCATAGTCAACATTCAGAAATCAACTCTCCAGCTGACAAAGAAAGGGGCAGAGAGAGAAAGTTCTGTCCAAAAGGCTAAGCTATAGAAAAGCACTACAGAAAAATCTGTATCAATCACAATCTCCAGTGAGGTACATCTGTACAAATATATATGCCTATATTTGAGACACTCACCTAGACTTCTCAGTGGAAAGTGTTTCTAAGGTGTGATTCATTTCATCCTTAAATAAGTATCTAAAATGGATCAAATGAGGCAGTCCTAGTACTAAGTGCCTTCCTCTATCCTTCTCAGTTTACTAAAAAGACTCAGAATACAAGCTTGAAAGGGAATACTTCCCATAACATGTAGTCCTAAGCTACTCTGGCCGTAGGATTTCTATGATGTTAGTTCTAACCAAAACTTTTTAGGTTTAAAAATAAAAATTAACTGGATTGACCTCCAAAGTTTGGAAACACTTCTGCCAGAGATTTACCCACCTTGTTTCATGAAACCAAATGCTCTGTCTCTGCATCATTATCTTCTGGAACTGGGTCAGTTTCCTTCCTCAGGACCATGCTAATTCGTTCCCATGTCTTCCAACTCTGGGATCCCAGCTTGCTAATGAAAACCTTATTTGTTGGAGCTTTACACTTTTGTCCACAATGTAGGAAAACAGCAAAGCAGAAAAATCTAGGAACAGTTTAATGCTCACTTGGGCAGGTAGGTGTGGTTTCAGAAACAGACCTGAGCCACAGATTTAGGATTTAAGTTTTGTCAGAGCTTCTGGATATTCAGATTGGGGATTTTAATCTATGATCTTTGCAAGACCTTCACTCAGAAACAATGCTCTGGTTGCTGTGCCTTAGCCCTGAGGCTGCACTTTCTCTTCATTCTATGCCAGTGGGAAACTCTTGACATTCAAGCTTGTTCACGCTGTAGGCTGAATCCTTGCCCACATTCCCCTTCTTATCTCACTGCAAAGAGATAGGGTACCCAAAATTTCTGGTCATCTTTCTTGGTCCTTCTGAACATTCCCTGGGCACTTTTGGAGACACTTGTCCAGGTCTCCAGGTCTTCTTGAGCTATCACGTACCACCCTCTGCCAGATGGCAGACAGCAAACTAGTGCTACCTCTTTACTTGCACAAGTGAACATCCCTGTCAGCATCTTTTAAAAACTACAGTAATCCTAGAAGGATCCACTTGGTCCTTGGTCCCATATCTGAGGACAGAATTTCCATATGGCTTACAAGGCTAAGGACAGAAATGAGCATAGGCACATCCAACACAGAGAAGATAGAAACTTGTCATTCCACTCTCTCAGTGACTAACAATGTCTATCTCCACTTACCCATGCTTAAAATTATCAAGGGCACATGATGTTCAACGCAGCACATGAAGAGCACAACAGATTTATTGTGTCATTTCTGAGCCAGCTCTCCTCTCAGATTTTTTTAATAGATTGAGCTCCATTAGCATTACTAAATTTTGGTCTGCTTTACATAATTAATGCACTCTCCCTAGAGTGAAATCCAAAGTCTAGTATTATAATAAACCCACAGTGTACTTACAGAAATTCCATTTGGAAGCTATCAAAGCACTTTACACTGAGAGAATATTGTTCTTATCCAGCAGTTGAAAAAATGAAAACAAGGGAAAACTAAGTAATTCTCAAAGTAGTACTGCAAGTAAGGTCTATAATGGACCTAACATCTACTGACTTCAGTATCTTAGTCTACTGTTGAATACATACTTAGATTCACATTTCAGTCCTGAAAAAATAATATCAGCCCCAGCTCATCAGTACTCAACATGATTCTGCTGTCACACCATAAGATGCTGGGTGGAAACCAGACATTCATATAGACGCAGTCTGTCATGCATGGATGTAAACACTCTAACTCTGGAGATCAGACACTCCTGTGTGATGAAGATCTCCCTTTCAGGCCTTGTGGGAATGGGATGACGCTTGGAATTTCTAAGGGGGCAACCAGCACCTAGAGGACCAGACCCAAAGCCCAGAATCTCTCCTTATTTATGTTTATTAAGGCACTAGTGTGGCATAAGCACAGAGTAGATAGCCCTGCCGCCCTGGATCCCAAATATCTCACGGAAGAGGAAAAAAAGGTCATTGTTTCTGTATTCAGTTCCTAATGCACTGTGTGAAAGTGCTCTACATTTCTAACTAGCTGGGTTCACCACACATTTGATTCCTGAAGATGGGGCCAAAAGGCCTCCAAAAAGTAGCACAACAAAAATAAATTTGAATTGGGCTGGTCTTCTTCAGTTTTATGTTAAAACTCTGTATTTTTTATGTTTTTAAAAACACAGCTGAGCTACCCAACAGAACATGCTCACTTTGCAACACTTTACATTGAGACTCCACGATCTGTCTGTCATGTTCATACTTCATGTGATCTCACTCTTAGTGCCAGGATAAGGAAGACTTCAAATGACAAAAATTCACAGGAGGCAGATCATTGCTGGTAGGAAGGCAAAGACAGAAGAGTGGTGTGAGGCAGGGTGTTAGATAGGAAAGCGTAATGTAAGGCTGTGTCAAATTAAAAAGAATAGCTTATTTTGAGTTTTTACTCAGAAGCATCTTGTTACAATCGTGGGAAGAGAACGTTCCCTTGGGAACAGCGATGCTCTCTTCTTCCACTGCAATAGCAGAGTTGTTTTAGGTTAAGTATCAGGCAAAATATTCTAGTAAGAGATAAACAGAAAGATCTGCTCAGGAAGAAAAGTGAAAACAGTGAAGATATCCAGGTGAGAAATGGAGACAACATAAGCAGGGATAGGAAGCCTGAAATGAGGCATCTAGATCCATGGTAAGAAACCTGAATAAGTACCAGGATTTTCAGAGGTGCTGACCATCTGTGCCTCCCTGCTGTTCATGAACTTCACAGGATTTCCAATTCCCTCTCCTGTGGACCAATCATTCTTGTTGGTGTGAGACATTCATATATTAGTTGCACTGACTGTCTGTACCTGCTGGAGGCAAGCCAGCCCTGTGCCAAAGTAGGGCAGCAATGTTAATGCAATCATGGGTACCACCTAACGAGTATTCTGGCCTACACAGTAACACACCAACTTAACTAAATGCCTCCTGAGCCAGCTTGTGCCTGGATACCTCAAATTGTAAGTAAAAAGGATGCATGACTGCTTGCATGCATATATAGGTAAATATACCTCCAAGTACATTGTTGTTATGGAGACCTCATGCCTGGCACGTTTTCCAACAGGGAGGTCCTGTGGTGCATGTGTGCAAGACAACCATGCCTTGTACCAGGGCTGTAAATCTTTGTTTTCTAGCTAGATTTTTAAGGGACAATATGACAGATAAACAAAGAGCACAAGCCTTCCTGAGGAATTTCATAGCCACAGATGGTTCACGCTCAAAAATGACAAGAAATCTGCAGACCCAAGAGAGCTGCCAAAGTCCTGAACTTGTTCTTTGCCAGCCATGGCATTTGCTATGATCACCGAGTTCGATTAGCAAACCTTCTTTTTTTCCTCACAGAGTTCTTTTTCTCCTGTTGCATTCAACAAGACTGGAGCTCCCCAGAGAAGCTCTCAAAATGTAACAAGTGACACAAAAACTTCTAAACAGTCATCAAATACAAGAAACACTTAGGGATATCCAGTCCCAGGCTGGATCACTGTGCAAAAGCTGCACCATGTGTGGGCAACTGCACTCCCCCCAGGCATTCAGGGAAGACACCTTTCTGTCCTCCTTCAGAGAGACAGCATGAGCTGTGCCTTGGAGCTACCAGGGAAGCTGTCCGCTACAGCCAAAGTTTAATCAGATTTTGAGAGCTCTTATGGGTATGTAATGGGGCCTTTTATTGCCCTTCCCTTTCAAAGGAAGCATGAAATCAGCAGGCGCTTGCTGTGTCTATACCGAGGGATCATCACAAGGAATTGGAAAGGGTCAACACACTTGGAAGTACTGCCATCACCCTCTGTACGTTTTGCTTAGCAGGAGATATGCAAGGCTCTGAACTTGAACAAGTATTCTAAATTCAATATTGCTCAACATCAGCAACAGGTCTATAGATGAATATTTTTACTAACCACAAAACTTCATTCCTGGTAGAAAAAGTATGTAATACCCTCTATAAAGCGTGACACTTTTACATTATGTAAAATTCCAGTATTTACAGGGTTCCTATGCAGCATGGGGCTGTATAAACTATTCCTTGTTTTGCTAAGGATATTATTACACTGTGTACACAGCACAGTAGGGCTGAAGCTAGTTCAAAACTACTGTGTATGGGTTTCTTTTTTCCTTCCTGACTTAAAAATCTATATAAATTGTACTTTTGTTGATCAAAAAAATGCCTGCAAATGATTATCTATCCTTCTTAGATGGATAATTAATTACCTATTTTTTTCCTTGAGAAAAAAAATTGTTGTCTATTGTTTCTTTGCTTGTTTTGGAATTTGTTCTCTTGAAATGTTCTAAGGCATAATATTTGTTCAGGTTAGTTGTGGAGTAAGGGAGTCCAAGCTGCTAACCAAAATAAAAAGCAAAGGGGTTGTCTAGTTTGTAGCCTGAAATGGACAGAGGAAAGTATTTTCTTTTTGATTTGTCCAGAGGGCTTTTTGTGAAGGAGAGAGTGAGAGAGGCAGAATGTTTGGTGGTGTTTTTTTTTTTTTTTTAAGACAGTACATTGAGAGAATTTTTTCAAGTTACAGCATTATTCTTTTCAATATCTTATTTTTTGCAGTTTCAAGGCCAAAGCCCAGAGGAAAAGCAGCTTGAAAGCTATCTTTGTGGAGCATTTTCATATTGTAAACTTCATAGCAAAGATATATTAACACTTCTTCAATTGTGTCAATCCATGACAAAAAAGTGTGGGGTTTTTTTCAGCAAAATAGCTAGCATGCTAAAACACTTTGTATTCAGGACTTTGTATTTTATTTAATGGTGAACAAGGCCAGTTTTGATAATTTCATCTAGATATTTAGTGGACGTTGAATGCCATGCCTGCACACTTCAGGTTTTACAGTAAGATGTCTGGTACAAGACAGCAATCTGATGGCCATAATTGCTTGAAGCACTGGATGATGGAAAGGGGGTTTAGAGGCATGTTCTTTCCCATGCAAACGTGTGTCTTGGACATGCTGGCCTCCAGATTTATGTGCCTTTTTCCTGTGTCCTGATGTTGATACTTACAGTATGCTAGACACCACTCACACAGAATTTAGGTTTTTTTAAAAAAAAAAAAAAAAAAAAAAAGGGTTATTCATTATCCCAATGAGCTCAGAAGGGCAAAAGAAGGGCAACGAACAGGTGAAAAGAGGACTTCTGACAGGAACCGGCTTTCAGGAATGACTTGGCACTCTTCTAAAATATTTTATTAAAAATATATTCTTCCAGTTACTGTGGGATAACTGCACAAGGCAGCACTGTATGAAGCAATTTTCTTTTCTTTTAATTTTTCTTCTAAGAGAAGCAAATTGTAGAAGGGGAGGCAATATATCCTTAACACACCTTACTTCCCTTAAATCTCCATACCATCACTGTTACAAAAACACTGGATATATTGTTTTAAGTGAAACACTAGTGTGTTAAAATATTAAACAAAGTTATTATGAATTTTTGGAACAGGACACTGAAACTTTTACATGACAGCCAGACAGCTCTTCCTCAAAAATTCAATGAAAAATATTGTGGCATTCCAGACTCTTGGAATAGAAAACAAAGAACCGGCTCAGAATCGCCAGGAAATAATGAGGCAAGAAAGAGATTTTAGAGAGAAACTCCTGGCTTCTGAAAAATCATCGGGCGGGG
>NW_009203574.1:51435-76149 GCF_000690835.1 Fulmarus glacialis | reverse complement strand
GGCTGAGCAGGTGGGAGATGGAGCTGGGAGCCACAGAAGATTGGGGTACAAAGCTCCATCCCCACCTGCAGAGCTGCTCGGCCTTTTACCTGCCAGTCACTCATCACTGCGGCCCAGTCCCCATGTAAATTAGCCCATCTGCTCCACTGCAGCCCTTCTTTACCCTCCACCACCGTCCAGCTGAGAGCCAGAGGTGTGTGATACCCACCTCCCTCTTTCCTCAGCAGTGGAGCCGGTGCACAGGTCCTGCTTCTCCAGCCCTTGTCGGGTTCCTTGGGTCTCCTCCTCTGGGCAAACCCCCAGCCCACAAGCCACCCCCTCCCACTTGTGGAGGGTAAAGCTCTACCCCTTCTCACCCTCCCTGCCCCATTTGTCCTCCAGCACCCTAGATAATGTTTAGTTTCATTGCAGAAATCTTGGTTAGACAAAAAAGGTAAAATTTTACTTTTTTTATTATTACTATTATCATTCTCCTTGTCTTTTTAGACTGAAGTACTTTGATTTTGCTGGAGTGGAAAAAATACATATTTTTCTTCTTGAGCGACTGAAACTTTGTTAGATTGCAAAGGTAATTTATTTTGTTCTTCTCAGGTGAGCTGAGAATACTCTTGGCAGCAAGAGTATTCCTTGTGAAACTGTGTAGAAGGAAAAGGATTTTAAATATAAAAAAATCCATGCAAGTCTCCATTTCAAAAATCCATGCAAGCCACAACGTTGCATCATTTTTCTTTCTTTCTGTCAGCAGATGCCTATGAGTTTTCACACCAGGACAACTTTGAATTGTATTTTGTTCCTTTGCCCATGGAGCATAACCAGAAACCTGGGGAGATTTCATGAAAAGCACAAAATGCCTCCCTGAACAACGAGGATTAAATAAAGCAAGCCAAATGCCAGGCAGTTGAGAGGAGAGATGAGCTGCAGAAGAAAGATGAGTTGTGAGTTTGCTGTTGGCAGGCGAGGAGAGGACACGGAGAAGAGTTGTGGCCTCCTGAGCCTCCGACCCTGCCTTCACAAAGAGCTTCCCGCTTCAGGCGCAGCTCAAGGCAAAGGTTGATCTGGAGGATTCAATGTACAGGTGATCAGCAGGTCCAGATTTGAGACTAAATTCGATCCCATACCAATTAGTATAAATGGGTCCTGAGGAAAACTGAAAGCCTTGAAAGCCGTGTGAAGCAGAGAACAACAGCTGACTTTCCACACAATACATCTAGCAGTATAAAGGAGTATTAAGATACTGGTATTCTCAATGTTCACGGTAGCTGCAAGGCCCCTGTATAACACTGACATGATCTGAAGGGGTGTTTGTTTAGTGAAAACTATATCCAGTGTTTTAAGTAGGTCAAGTTCAAAGCCTAGTCAATATTTGAAAAATTTGTGCAAGTTAAAGAGGCAATGAGGAAAATTAGCACGTGAGCCCACTAGAGCTTTCTTCCCAACTTCACCTTGCATGGGGAAAATGAGGCCAGTACACAATGAATCGGTATTTGTGTCCCAAATACCCAACTCCTTCTCTGATTTTCCATAGGAAAAAAAAAGAAAGAATTCAGAAATTCTTTTTCTGAGCTCTTACTTGATCATCCTTTTTTCTAAATTGGGAAATGGAAACTTGGATTTCCCATTGTAACTTTGCCAGAAAAATCAAGAGCTAAAATTGAGTTTTATTTAACCTAATTCCCAAACTTTTACCATATATCCTAATTACAGTATATCGCCGTGACTTGGAAAAGCTGGAGACCAGATATATGCGCCACAAAATATAGACTGTGGATGACAGGAGAAGCCTTTCAAACCAATAACTGAAACCGTTTCTTCATTTACAAAAATCTGCAACGGAAGAATGCTCTAAGTGACGTGGGGGATGGCAGGGCAGGGAGGAAGGGAAGAAAGGAGCGGCTCATGCCCGCTCGGGCCAGTGACATTTAGGCATGGTTTCCCTTACGTTCCTCTTTAGCCAGTGGACTTCCAGAGAGCAGCTCAGAGCAGATGCTGTGAGTCATTATTTGGCAGAGCCTCTGGATCAACTACATCATTGGTATTTCAGTTCAGATCAGGAGTGCACTCTGGGAGGGACTGTCCTGATTGTCCCCACTTACAACTCTGGTTTTCATGGCAGGGCAGCTCTTGGCTTCCTTCCAGGTGAAACCAAGCTGGAGGAGGCACTCCAGGGGGGCACCCGAAGTGCTGCAGCCATGAGTGCGTGCATGCTCGGCACGCAGGACTGACCAGGCCTAGTCTGAGATAAAATGTGTATCACGTGGAGATGTGGGCCTCAACACTGACTGCTTTGCTCTGTAGACCCACATCTGTGGGTCCACACTGCTTTTTACTGTAGGCACAGCTTCTGCCTCTGGACAAGCGGAGAGCCTAAGGAGCACCTGGCTCAAGCAGTTGAGTTCAATACCCAAAGGTAGCTGGTATAAACATCCCTCAGTGCAATTTCCAGCTGCAGCTGCTCTAAAAGCCAATACCATCCCTGCGATGCCCGCCAGGACACCCTCAGAAGGACATGCTGCTGCAGGGACACGTCCCAGCATGCAAGCTGAGACTGCACATGAGCTCTGCCACGTTCAAGAGGTGCATCAGGAGCCACAAACACTTTCACACTTTGGTCGCTATTTAAACTTTGGTTTGATGTACAGTCAGAGCTGTGAGCTGTCTTTAAGACAATTTGCTGGAAATTAATTTATGGAGTGCAAGAACTTGTGGGTTAGTCTCCTGATCATAACCAAGCATGTTTCCATGATTCATCCAGGTGCAAAACTCTTGCTGAGGGGGAGTAACCAAGGGCCTTGGTCAGGAAGGGTTTCTGAAGCAGGTTCATGATTTTCAGACCAGCTGATGGAGAGGAAGATGGAAAGGAAGCAAGATACCAGGTGGAAAGACAGCACAGTTATTGCCTGGGTGCTGTTTCACAAAGCTACACGAAATCTGGATTCTGTGAGGCTAAATGACAAAATTCCCACTGCTGTTAGTGGGGCCAGAATCTGATCCTTGTGCGTCTGGGATCATTAGCCTGGAGCTTTTCATCAGTATTTAATCCAAGAAAACCAGTGGACTGAAAACTGAAACCAGACTGCAGTAGAATTCTACATTTCTGCAAGCAGAGAGTCAGCAAAACGATCTTAAAAGTCAAACAATATTTATTTATTTCAGAATTTCTTTGTTTTATTCTTACAAGAACATAATAGGGCTTGGCTACGCATTTCTGTGTTCAGTTGTAATTCTAGCTGTGATACCAAGTTCATACCCAAGTTTAGCCAAGAAAATGAACTAACCACAAATTGGAACGGCAGTTTTAAGCTAATGCTATTGGTTATGTTTCTAAAAATACTTCAGATATGAGAGTATTTTATTAAGTTACATACTTGCAACTCTAAAGAGAGAGCAATACAGAGACATACATTATTTTTCTTACATTTGATACTAACTTCAGAGACACAAGGATTTTGTCAGTGCCACGGCACAAACAATGAATTATAGTAAAAATAGGGACAAGGACAACAGTCTTTATATAAGTTTGAGACACATTTCCTTCTTTCAAAAGAAAAACATGGTGTCAGTACAGTTAAATAATTGCACTGCTTTGGAAAGTTCACTGTAGTTTTCCATATGCAAATACGCATAAATTCTGTAAGAGAAGAAGTGAATACTAACAAATTGTCTTAGCTGCCTCATACTAATTTCTAGGCAACACTGATGTGCTTCAGTTTTACACTTCACTAAGGATAAACAATGTGGCAAAACATTAAAAGCTATGCAAACATGGTTTCAGGATCTCATCTATAAGATTCTTTTGAAAACAATATTTTTTTCTTACCTAATGCCCTCACAAGAGCGAATTTCTCATTACATTTCTGCCAACTGGAGAATTCCAGTCAAGTGAGAAGAAATAATGAGCAACATTACAGCGACCAGAGAAAAGAATATATGAGAAATGCAAAGTATTCCCCGCTACCCATGCTGCATAAATATACACCTTCCAGGGAGAAGAGAGAAAAGGTAGCAAGGATATTACTCTGCACACACCTAGCCTGACCCAACGGCCAAGATGTAAAGACTCGTTTGTATACACAGCTGCCTGTTGCTTGTAAGCCACTCTGGGATGGGGATGGTAACATCATGTCCCTTCACCGTTTGTTAAATGAAAAAGAGGGACTGAAGACAATGAGAATCCTTTGGCCTCGTGAGAACATGAGTGTTTGAGTGGTGTGTCTCTTTCTCTGGAGGAGGTAGTGTCCTGGGAGCTACCCTTAACTTTGGAGGACCTATAAGCCAGACCCAAACACCTCAGAGCCGTGGAGGGTAACACCTCTTATGCTACTTTCCCTTGCAGGTAAAACTTCTGCATTTGTTTTTGTGCTTGAAAGAAGTCTACAGATCACTTGGTCTGTCCCATGCCATAGAAAGGGAGTATCCTACCTGCCTTCAGAGATACACTCCCAGTGCCCCAGTCTGAAACACTTCTATGACTAATCCATTTAGGCTCCAAAACTTTGGTTATGTGCTGAATCAGATATGAATTTGACACGGTTGAAGCTATTTAAGTTATCCATACACGATGAGCAGTGTGTATGCTCATACTTTCATTGCAAAATTCCTTGATTCTTAGTGTCATTACTAAATATGAACATTTGGCCTAGGTTTACTAAAACAGCCCTTGGGTCTGGAGAAACTTTCACATTTGTCTGAGTTTTATCCTCAGGCTGAAATGTATTATCCCAAAGAATGACCCAAAAAACCATCAGATCACAACTTTGCTTGAGTTTTGAGGAGTTCAGAGAAGGTCTTATAAGACGAGGAGTCTGAAAGGCACATTAAGCAGTATCAATTGGACTCAGATTGGCAAAGTCAGGTCAAATTCAACTGCTCCTGTAAGATTTTGGTTTCAAAACTCAGATGTGGGAAAAGAGGACATTAAAATCCTCAATAAAAAACCAAATCAGGATTTTTTTTTCACTTAGCACATGTGTTTTTTTCACAATACTTCTTGCAGCCAGTTTGACAGTGTACCAGTGCAGAACTAACGCTGTCAGAGCTAACCATGTGTACTGCAGCATACAACAAAGTAAGGCACCACTGTGAAAAAGTTTGCCTCAAGGCTGTATTTCTAATAGACATTAAGGCCATAAGAAGAAAACAAAAATCTATGAAACAAGCATTAAAGAGATGCATTCACACAAGTTAAAAAATTAAACTGAGGGCAACATTTTCATTGCAAGCAAGGGAGAATACCAAACATACTGCACTGAAGTTTCTGGTGATCATTAGCTTTAGCCACTAGTCTGAGTTAGTTCTGAAATCTTTCTGCGAGTTCATTTTTCTAAAGGCACCCTTCTCTCCCTTCTCCGTTGTGGGGCAGAGCTAAGAGCTTCTTGATTTGCTCTTCCCTCCCTTTCCTTCTGTTGTGGTTTAACCTGGCAGGCAGCCAAACCCCACGCAGCCGCTCACTCACTTGCCCCCCTCGGTGGGGTGGGGAGAGAATCGGAAGGGTGAGAGTGAGAAAAACTTGTGGGCTGAGATAAAGATAGTTTAATAGAACAGAAAAGAGAAAATAATAAAAATAATGATAGAATATACAAAATGAGTGATGCACAATGCAATTGCTCACCACCCGCACAGACCGATAACCAAGTAGCGATCGCTACTTCCTGGATCACGCCTACCATTCATATACTGAGCATGACGTCACATGGTATGGAATACCCCGTTGGCCAGCTGGGCTGGCTGTCCTGATTACGTTCCCTCCCATCTTGTGTACCTAGCTCAGTCGGTAGGCATGGGAGCTGTCCTTGGACTAGGAAGGTACTTAGCAACAACTGAACACATCAGTGTGTTATCAACATTCTCCTCATACTAAATCCAAAACACAGCACTAGGAAGAAATTTAATCCTATCCCAGCCGAAACCAGGACACCTTCTCACCCTTCCCCTCATGTCCATAGGAAAGCAGGCTTCATCACTTTGGCTGCTTGCAGAATGGGTAGTTCATGGTGGTGACATTATGCTTTTTGGGATACAGAATGAAGTCCCTGCCCCAAGGAGCTGCCAGAGTGTGGAAACACGATGTGAGTAATCACTGGAGAGAGAAGGAAAGCCGTATGAATGTGCGCAAAGGGGAAGGGAGAAGAGGAAAGCTCCCCAGGGCCCAGCTAATAGGGCTGTATATCGGTAGGACAGATGTTTATTTCTTTCCTCTTCTCTTCTTTCTCTCACGTGCACACAAACACGCTCATTCAATGATTGCAGGCAAACACAAACATTGTCTTTCTTGTAGGACCAACTAGAAAGAAGAGGTTGATTATGAGGATGTTATTGCTATACCTTCAGCTATAGCAAAGGGAATACTGAAAGCTGCTGGAAAAACAAATTGCTTTTTTACATCAAAGTTCCCTTATATTAAAAATGTCCCACTGTGTGAATTCCTCTGTGAAAAGAAAGCAAGAAGGTCTGAGGTTGGAATTAGCTCTGGTAAAGTATAAAGAACTGAGGCTTTCCAGAATTCAAATGCTGAGAAGGATCACATTTAAAAAAAAAAAAAAGCAAAGAAACCCACTTTCAATCTAATCTAACACATTTCAATTACTGAAATTATTTAATGTTGGACCTTAATTTATTTAAGCTTCTTACTTTGACAAGAAGTTACTGCACACCAAAAGATTTAGAGCGTATAGTGTTCTTCCTGCAATGACTTTGTGTTCATTGCTATGTAATACAAAGAGCTTTCCATGCTCCCTTATCACTGGGAAATCCACTGGAAAAGAATCATTTTTCAGACCTAACCCTCCACAGCAGAAGTGAGATCAGACTCTATGTACATATTTTGAGGCTGTAGTTAATGAGCAGAATTAATTGCATTAGTCTTGTAAAGGTCTCATCTTTCCCAACCTTGAATTCACACTTTAATGATGTTTTATGATGTGAAGTCTTCTGATCCTGAATAGCACCATAGTTAAAAAAAAAATCCACTATTATCGCTCTAGCTGTCAGAGAATAACTAGATGCTCAAGACAATTTCACTGGGGAGAAAAAATTGGGGAAGCGATGATAGAAATAAATTATCTGTACGGGTGTCACTTTGCCTTCTTGATTAGGTCCCTGTAATGAAAGAGATGTTGGGATTCTGTGCTCATACAAATTCAGGCAACTTAACACTTCTTTAGGAAGCAGAGCTGAATATCAAGGGTCGGGATAAACTGTATGGGTTCATGACACGAGCCAGATAAGGAGACTACTCATCCGTGGCGGGGCCCCCAGCTGTGAGGATTTTCCCCGTGGCAGCGGGCTGGGGCCAAGCAGCAGGCTGACGTCCGACTGGTGGGATCCCCCCTTTGCGTGAGCCTCCACTCGGCCCCTTCCCTCATCCTGCTTACAAGCAGACAGCAAAACCACCGTGCTCTGCGGAAACAACTGGCAAGGCAGATCCATACTGATTGCTCCCAGATTTCTGCCTAAGAGGAAGATGTTTTCTATTATCATACAATAATTCAGTCTTTTGAAATTCCAGTTCCTGGAGGGTAAAGTGCTTCCAGCTCAGACCCTTCCTCTGTGGCCATTTTTGGAGGTTACCCATCTAAGGAGCCCTGTCAGGCTGGATGGATATTAGACCACAGTTCAGTGCAGTATTTTTAAAATCCAGCATGCGTATGGCTCTATGTGTAGAAGTGCTTTGCTAAATCAGGGTACCTTTGCACAGTTCTCACATTCAAAGCAAGCTGAGCCCCAGAGCTCCAGGCGAAGCCCCAGAAGGAAAAGGCATTGGCCACAAAGCAGGGCTCCCTGCTTTCTCTGGTGACCTTGCAGGACTGCTAAACACCTTTTTTTCCAAGGAAATGCTGTGCAACCTTTTCAGCCAGCTGGCAATTCATTAGAGCACGGCTGCATGTGGCAGCCCTCTGCCCCACACCTTGAGGAGGGGGGAGAAGGTGCAGGGCAGTCATTCTGCCCACACCCAGCCGAAGGACGGAAAAAGATGTCTGTGGAGAGCCAGGTCACCTGCAAGCCACCTGGGAAGGAGATACATGCAGATGGGTGTCCCAGCAGGCTCCTGTCCTCATGGCTGCCTAGTGCTCTGCACTGCTTAGAGGGTCTCATCAGCCATCTGTAGGCTGAAGATGGGGGGATGCCCTTATCTTTTTGTTTATTAGCTGCTAATTTGCTTCTTTAAAGGGATATTTCAAGCTTGGGCTACAGTCAAGACAAAAACCAATTTGCTGGACATTATGATTTAAGATCAAGAATACCCAGAGCATTCAAGAACAGACGACAGTCAGGGATGCAGTGAAAGAGGAATGCTGGCAGGGGGTGAGGGGGAGAGTCCAAATGCAGCTTGGGCAAAGGCAAAAAGAAAAAGCATGGCAGGCTGCTGCCATCCAGGCCTGCAGAGCTCCCACTTCTTGCACAACCAGCAAGGAGAAGAGCGTGTTTCACAACTGTGAAAAACCACAAGTCTCTTCTGTCGGGAAATACCAGTGCATCTCTTGGCTACAGCACAGAGATTGCTTTCAGAGAGATATCCCAACATCTCACAGTATCAAGGTTCATTTTGTTGTTTTTTTTTTTCTTTTTATGGATTATTGGAGCAGTTAAGAGCTTCACCTGAACTCAAAACTATCTGGAAAAAGAGGAAAAAACCAAGCAAAGTTCCAGCTGCATTTTATTCTGTATCTGCAAGCAAAGTGTTCCAAGGAAAATGAAGACATGCGGAAAGCTCATCTCACTATTGACAGTGGAAACCTCTGAGGCATTTCAGGTGCTTTATAGCTTTCAGTTAACTCAAGCAGGGAAAGTTAACAATAGAACTGTAGCATGGAAATGTTAAAAGTGCCAAACTCCACACAAAAATGAACAGGAGAGAAATCAACACAGCAGGGCTTACGGGGAGCTCACATAAGCTTGCTGTTCCTGCTGTAATGCTTGTTCTAACCAGATGAAGAAGAGACACAAACATTCTTTTAAACTGTGAACTGGAGAGGTGAAATTTGTTCATAATTTAATTGCTTAAATCCTTCGTAAAGATGTCCAATGAGCACAGAGCACGTTGTTAAAAACAATTCAAGATACCAAAGGTGTCGATGACTGCGTTGGCTACTCTGAGGTAGCAATGAGCAATACCGGGACTCCTCCGGGCCAGGCTGCGGCCGCACTCCTGCGCAGCTGCATGGTGCAGGCTGGAGCGCGATGTCGCAGTGAGCAGGGGCAAGATGCCAGCAAACGCTGCTGTACCCCCCAGCTCCTTTTGTCACAGGGACAGCGATGAAGTGGTAACGTGTCTTTCAGCTCAATCTGTGCCATTTCTCAGGAAGGGCAGTGAAGGTGGTCATTTGGTGAATACGCAGCTTACAGTCCACTGGGGCGCCAAGGACAGGGAGATCTTTGGTGTCCATAGGCACCTACCTCCCTCTGTTGACTTCATTAGGGTACTTGCAAGGTTTGGGAGTGCTTCACTACGCATGTAAAATAAAGCGGTGAATGAGGTGCCTCTGACAGGTGGGATTGAACTCTTCCCCAAAAGACAATACATTCAGTTTAGGAAGGAGGAATAGGGGTGCAAAACAATTCCTGCCTGTATTTATGGGACAAGCTGGCTGAAAATGGGTAGAGGCCTTTAATGGATACCATGCAAAACCAGGTCCAGAAAGTAGAGAATATTTTTTCCAGCACAAACGCAGGATTTGGAAATTGAATGCAAACCTGGAAGAAACAGGGTAGCTGCAAATATGCTCTCTAGAACAGTGTTGCCCATACTTTTGGATAGGCTGTGTACAAATTTGTACATTGCCTTTCCTGCCCGCCTAGAAACAACCCTGGACAACCATGAAGGAACACCTTGCCCCAGCCCAGGGACAACAGCTATAGAGCATTTGATGAAGTTCTCTAAAACAGAGTCCAGAATTAAAACTTGCAAATGTGAAAAACAACCTAAGAAGTCTCAGAAAAGCCACAGGCAAGACTATTGTGAGGAAGCAGAAAGCGATAAAGTAGTTGCCCATCCTGCCAGGAAAACAGGTGTCTATGGGATTCCTCTGCCATCCAAAGGAGAGCTCTCAGCTCTAGACAGAGCTTTGCTTAGAGACACCAGGATGCTAACCCCCTACGTTATTACACAGGAAATTATGTTTAAAAAAATGTTAGGAGCTAATATGGAGACTTAAAAATCTAAGATAAGGGTCCTGTGGATATTAACACTTATGACAGCCACTGCTCCCTTGAAAAAAAAAGGAACCATAGATTATGATTTTTTTAATTGTGTGGGAAAAGCACATAGTTATTCTAAGCTATTTAATTTGTTCCCTTGAGATAATTTTACTAGTGGATATTAGAGTCCAAAAGACTTGTGTTCATGTCAAGTTCATTATCAGCCAATGTGTCTGATATATTGTTTAACAATTTAATGGCATGAGTTCAAGTGGTTTGCAGCAAAGCAGAGGTTCAGACATGAAACCTGCGGTCTGTATCACATCAACCCAGGGGACTGGTGCAAATGGAGTAAGAATAAAGCACCAAGTAAAAAAAGGTGGACTCAAATACGGATCCATATTTTACGTAGTAGAATTAAAGGAAGTTGCCAGCAAAACACACATGACCACAAGCTGATGGTTTATTTAACAGAAAACTGAGGATCAGGACGCCTACGGTGTCAGAAATTCATGTCAGAGGAAGTGGGATATGCAAGCATATAAAGAAACAGATAAGGCCAATCAAGGGAAATCATGATTTGGGGTCAAAGGAAGGGGGGACAACAGCCCAGGTGCAACTGGGGACGGAAACTGATGCTTGCAAAGAGAGATGTGGCTGTTTGAAGAAGTTGTCCGGCCTGCTGGGACATACCACAATGGACATACAGCAATGGAAGGGAACCCAAGGTTCCTGGTCCCTCTTCTCCCCAGTCTTCAGGATTGGTGTCACCAGCGCTGCCGTTCCAGGCGTTGTGTCAGAAGCCTGTTTGTGCTTTCAGACCCTTAAAATCTTTACAACAGTATTAATTTCTTGTGGATTTCCCAATAACATAAAATACCAAGGACATGTCAAACAGCAAAGCACGAACTATTTTATTTGTCCCCACCTTCTATTACTAAAAGAGCATGAAAAGGACTTGAGGGCAGTTTGTGGAGTGCATCTACCATCCAATATGACAAGTAGGTTAATTGGAATGAAGGAAAATGTGACCCTTGACTACAACTGCCCCTTAAGGATATTGAGTTTAATGTTGTTGTTATTGTGTTCTGCAACATCATGAGGCAAAACACAGCGACGGACTCTTCTCAGCACAGGAGCTGTTCTTAACAAATGGAGCTGTGCCGAATGACTTGGATTAAATTTGACTAAATCTTGCCCCTTAGAAAATCCTGTAACACTGACAAATATTTTAGAAGTGACAATGCTGGGTGTCCAGCTCAGCAGAAAAGCGCACGGGCTATAAGGGAACAATACGATATGCATCTTGCAGGCAGGAGAATGTGTAGATCACCTGCTGCTGGCTGTGTGTGCAAAGGAATCAGCTCGGTGACTCTGTGTGAATGTTGAGGGGGAAAATAGTCATCTTTTTTCTTTTTTTCAAAGAGAGAGAAGGCATTGCAAGAAAATGTGTGCAAATTAATGTTAAAGAATGGTGATTTTTAGTCTAATTCACTTGAATGTTCTGCTCCGTTGAATGCAAGACAGTCTCTATGGAAATTCAGACAGTAAGAGTTGGGGCTACACACATTCAAATTTACTTGGCCTCATTACAGCTCAGTGTTAAAAGCTGTTACTAACATGGCTGGAGCTTATTCTTGTAAATTGACCCTTCAGTTTCTATGGGACTGCTCCATAGAATCAGGTTTTGAAGAAGGAAACGAGTTGTACTCACAGCACTGGGATTTCCTGCATGCCTGCCTGGGAAGCTCGTGAAGATGCCAGCAAGCACAGGGCAGACTTTGCTCCCTGGCTGATGTCCCTGCAGGCTGATGCCTCCTTCCCTCCCCTCTTGCCCCCATGAAGCACGAACAACAGAAGGGCTGCGCTGGCAGAGGAGGACGGTGGGTGCTGGGATCCCACTGCTGTTGCCCCAAGACCTGAGTGAGACCCACTTGGTCTCATCACTGAGGCCTGTTCTTGGCTGTACATTGAAGGCCACTGGGAACCAGGTCCCAGCTCTGGCAGGAGCTCCTGCCTGGAAATGCCTTCCTGAGGCAAAGGATCTGGGCGAGGGCACAGCTGTGGACAGAAAGGCCACGTGCAAGGTCATAATACTCCCAAGAAAAGCCCAAACTGCCCAAAGAAAGGCAGTGTTAGCAAGAGGAAGAGAGAAAAACGTGGTCTGAGAAGATCCTGAAATCAGCTGGGATGTGTATACCAGCTAGATCTGGAAGTGCTAGCAGGATTTTCTTCTAGGCAAAGGCTGTTTTTAGTTGGGGGATGTGAACAGTAGTATGATATAAAAGTAAAGAAATAAAGTCTCAAGAGTAAGCCATGGGCAAAGCTGAAAAATATGTTTGTAAATAGAAATCAATCTAATCTACCTTACCTATGATTTTCTATATTGTACCTGCTACAGTAATCCTTAACTGAAACTTGAAAAAAAGATTGCTTACTTTTGCATAGGTGGTACCAGGAAAAAAGGCAGAAGCGAATTCTCTCTGAAATAAGCATACCCATGAAGACCTGAGAGTTGGACATAAAAAGGGAAACATTGTCCTTGTTCCCTCTCCTCGTCACAAAACAGGATTGACCCAAACCATAAGTTTTTATACATCCATTTGCATATTAGCTGTATTATTTCACCTTATACAGAATCTGTTCCATAGGTTCAGTCGTACAAGTGTCACTGGTTTCACTGGGAGCAGGATTGGTATCGGACTATCTGAACAATAAGCAATAAAACCGTAAGTGTTCCTTAGACCCAAATCTGTTCTCTGGCAGCAGAGAAAGGTTTCAAAAGTCTTCAAAAGGTGAATTATTAAATGAGATGAAAGAATTTTTCAAACTGTGGTAGAGGTTGACCTGTGACCTGGTAAACGGTGATTTGAATATTTTGAGTTATCTGAACATTTTTTACATCCTTCTTGGGTTTCTTTAGGATTCATAAACCACTTTGCTTAAGGGTGCAGTTGCAGGGGAATATTAACAAAAGCACCAAGGACACCTAGGCACTTACCGCCTCTTGAAATCTTACCGGAGATGCCTGCCTTACATCAACGTAGGCCTTAGGGAAACAGACCAGTGGTGGTTATTTTTGACACTCCATTGAGGACAGTGAGTTTAAAAGCACAGTCTGATAAGCTGTTCCTGTTGCTGGTGTGGGTTACCTGTTCTGCCCCGCTGTAGCTGTTTGTTAGTCCTTTACTCTCCCGGCTGCTGGTCACTCCTGAGGCGCATCACCTCAACTCTGCTGGTGTGGCTTTGCCTGGTCACTCTCTACGTGACTGATCTGTTGAATGATCCCTTTTGCCTTTATCAAAAACAAACCCAAAAAAACCCCAAGCCCTTTATAGTAAAGTGGGCTTTTAAACCTGAGGGTTAATGACATCAGAGGAATAATTAAACCAGAAGAACTAATTCGGCAGCATATCCGATGGTGACGAGAGTAAAATAAAGACTGAACTCAGATCGCCAGTACTCCACTCAGTTTGTCTGGGATCCTACATATTGTGGATACTACTAGTGAACTAGTTCTTGAACCAGTTTCTGCATGTGCCTTTGCATCGTTTTGCAAATACATCTCTGGGAGCTTTCCTACCTCACTGTTCCAAGAAGCACTTTTTTTGGTTTGATATTTGCAGCATACAGAGTGACTGGAAAAAACAGAGCAAAATAAACTGACTTTTTGCTGGTACATGAAGAAAGCAGAAAGGAAAGAAACGTTATTGTTCTTAGATAGACCTGAAAGTAATAGCATTGTACAGATAAAGAAATATTTGGAAACACATTAGCACTGTGATATTCCAGCTGGGACATGGAAATAACTTGTCTTGTTGGTGCTCGTTTTCAGACAACAGAAATGAAATCATGTCTCCAGCACGGAAAGGTCAGCCAACAAGATTTTGCTAAATTCATCAAACTCTGCTCCCCACTGAATAGCTATCACTGGTGTGCACTGAAGTAACATAGGGGCTGATGGTGTTTTCACCCAAACAGCACAATGTGGCCAGAATAGAAGCTGAAAAAAAATGCATTGATCTTTTCATTTCCTGTGTACTGGGAAATAGGATTCCCTAGATGAAACTTAGTACATATCTTTCTTTCCTCCCCCATCTTTCATCTGGCAAAAACCACTTAATGGCTTTAGAGAGAAACCACTGTTCCAGCCAGCATCACCTGGCAGTAACAAGATGCAAGAAAGTTCTCCAAGATTTCATTTCAATATTTTATTGAGCAATAAAATATGACTCTTCTGCTGAAACCAAGAAGAAAAAAAAAATTCGGTACAAAATTGTGTAAGGAGATCCTCACACATTTTGAAACTGGTTCAAAGCTACAACCATAATTGTCACAGCATCCACAGATTAGATGACATTTACAACAGTTTTTAATTAAATTTACTTAATTTAGATATTTATCAGCCAGAATCCATTGGCACACTTTCTTCCAGCTTTTTTAAAGGTTAAATGAGCAATATGTGTAATGAGGTCTTTAAGGGAATACAAATTGTGTCAGCCTCGAATTATCCTGAAAGCCAGTACGGTGCTGGAGGATTTGTAGAGCGCTGGCAGAGGGGAAGGTGCCTCCTGCTCACTCTGCTGACACCAGAGTGCAGTGTCCGACCTTCACACTGGCTGCTCCTGCCCAGGTCGGAGCCTGTGGTGTGATCACAGCACAGTTATCTGGCTCCAGGATAATAATACGTTCACAGCTGCAGCCTCTCATGAATGCCACTCGTACCGCTGCTTCCAGGGGTATTGAAGATGCTGTGAAGTAGTGGCTGAGGAAGGTTTTGTTAAAGACCCCTCAGGAGGCACCAAGTTGGGACAAGACCTTCTGAAGTGTGGCAGAGTGGCAGTAGCGGAAAAGTAGTGCAAGCCCAGCTGGCCGAGGAGATCCTTTGCATCTCTGGAATTGCTGAAATGCTTTGCTGAAGTTGGGTTCAGGGGGAGGAGGGCAAGGAGCGGAATGCTCTCTTTTCATACCTAAGCTGAACACCAATCCTCTTCTTCCTTTACATCACGGGTGTGCTCCGCGTACGCGCCTACTGTGCCATTCAGCATGACACTACTGCACCTTTTAAAAAGTATATGGTGAAGCATGTCTTGGAAAGAACATTATAACAAGCCAGCACAAAGCAGAATGAAATGCACTACTCTGAAAAGGGCAATTACAGTGAAACTACATACGAGAGTTGCAGATGGACGCAATATGTAGTTGAATGACTAACGAGGAAACACAGTAGATGGCCTCCTAGCAGCACATGGACCATATGGCACAGCAAAACTTGGGGAATCATTCTCATCAATGTGGCAGTTTTATAAACGCCAAGGTAAAAAAACACATAAGCTCTTTTGAAAATCCCACTGAGTATCTCATCTCAAGCTGACAGATTCGTTCAAAGCAAGCCTTATGGATTCAGCTATTACAGTGTTGAATATGGTGAGAATAAGATAGGACAGAACAGAAGAGTCGAGTGAAAGTCCACACAGGACAGCAGTATTCTGCTAAATTCAGCATTACTAAATGCACTAAGTCTGGCATCAGCACTGATTAGATATTAATCAAGTTATTTTCACATGAGTTTTTACTTCTTCACACAATTTGGTGATAATAAGTTGCATCTAATAACACAGAATACTTAACTACCCTACACGCTAGAAATAATCAACCCTGATTCTTTCTGTCTGACTATGTATTGCAATTGTACAGGAATGACTTGCACCACAGATAACTCACCCGTGTTTAAATGTACCGATCTTTGAAAATAAATACTCAGATAATCTGTGCTGTCAGATACTGGGGAAGATGGAACTGACCGTGGGGGAGTTAGTGGCAATGAATGACTGAGGAAAAGGGGCTCAGTGATGAACTTCCTTTTGCATTACCCATCCACGGGTAGAATCAGCATTATTATTGAATTATAGGTTGCTGGGCTTTTTAAAGAAAACCTGCAGGTACTACGGATAAAATATAGATAACATATCCTTATTTTGGTCCCAATTGCAATGGTGTTAAGCAGCTTTACTTCCACTCTATCTGCAGAAAGTCCCTGGGACCAGAGAGAAGTGTTCATTCACGCCTTATGACTGGTGTCTGTAGGGTATGATTAAACAAGCAACACGTTGAAACTTTGCTTTTGCGTTTCTTTCACTGAGCTTCTCAGAACTGGTGGTTGATCTGGGTCCTCCAGCACACGACATCTCAGGGGTACCTGGTTGCCAGTCTGATTTAGATGCTTCTACTTGGGCATGCAAGCTAATTACTTTTGGTCCTGGCCATATGTCTGCCACAGTCTTTAAGTCTTGCTGTCTGATGGCAGAGTTCTCAGGTTGTATTGGTAGCTTCTTGTCAAAAAGCTGTGGCTAAAAGATAAAAACCGTATCCTTGTTATGGGTTCAGCAATGGTACCAGGCATTTAGTCTTTGCTCAGTTTGTCACTTTTGACAGTGTCAAAACCACTGCTCTGAAGTTTGAGGTCCTGAGCTCGTTGTGCTTGTCTTATTTGATCCTGATTATCTTAAACAATCTGATGAGACGGTGGGAAATGGAAACATGGCATTTATTATTCTGCAGAATGAAGGATTTTATGCTCTAGCATATTTTTGGCAAAATGCAGTAAGAGAGTCACATTTAAGGATATAGCAGACAGCTCTTAAGCAATATGCTAACCTATTTCTTTCTGTCCAAACTGTAAGCTATATGACAGCTGCCTTTCTAATGAGGAAAATGCAGTAATCATTACTTGTATGTAGTGGTTGGCAACAGTTGTTTGAATTTCTGGTGAGCATAACTCTCTGATCTGTTTTTCTTGTGGTAGTTTACATACAGTTTCTAAAGTTTGCATTGTTAGTCATACCTATATTTAGAACTTTCATTAGTGATGACTCAAGACAAGCAGAAAAAAATAAGGAGAAAAGATATGACTGTAAACTCAGCAGCAGTGAGAAAAAATTGTATCCTGAATTTTGCTCTGTGGAAGTGTGCGTCTTGAATTCAAATTGAAATTAATTTAAGCAGTCAAAAATGTTTTTAAAATAATTGACAGTGCAGAGAAACTAATTTATAAGCTGATTTTTATACACTAATTTTTGCTTTAATTGCTGTAAGTGCTTTCTTTTCCTGATTGAAAAGGAGCTGGGGTAGCTTAAGGCAAATGTATTCAGTTATTCATTTTAAGCAAAGAGCTCCGATTTCATTTGCCAGGTAGAAGGGGCAGATAGGATGTTGTTTCAACTTTTCACCAGAGAAGGGACAGTAAGTCAAGTCAGATTTTGTTGAATTGTTTTCTTTTTAGAATATATGGCATGAGTCTAGAAAAAGATGTATATTCTTCTCCCCTGTTCTCCCAAATGCTCCTGACAGTGGCCTTTTCATGTTGGCATAGGAAGACCAGGGGGCTTCATGCAGACTGGGACCTTTGCTATTGCAGTCCCGAATAGCACAGCAACATTCAATTTGAACGAGACGATGCCTGTGGATTTCTATGGTGATGGTAAAGAAACTGCAGGCAGCATGGCATAGCAAGGTTTGGGTGGCCTGAGCCCTAGTTCTTTGGGTGAAATTGAGTGCCTCTTCCAGAAAACTGCCTGTGCTCATTTTTGCCTTCCCTTGCCTACCTAGAACGGCACCCTGGTCCTCCGGTGTTACGGTGTTCCTGCGGTCGCACTGGCTCTCCTGTCAAGAGCTGTGACCCTGCACAAATAAACAAAGCACGGGTGGCTTAAGAAAAGGTTGCAAAGATCTCTCTTACAGCCTCATAGTCTTTATGTAGCCACCTGGATTTCTCATTTTCTATGGTATCTCATATTAATAATCAATGAAGTATACAGAGTGTATACCAACTTTGAAGAGAATAAAAAAATTACTGTGAAAAGAAGGGAACAGGCAAGGAGAGGAAAGAAGGATACTATGAAAAATACTGTGTTTTCTTCATCTGTATCTTAAGAGCATCAGGGGTAAATTGTGGTTGGTATGTGGATTATGTGAGACATTGGCCTAATTCTGCCCCTGTCTTTATTCCAGTACTGCCCTTTGACATACTCTGTGAAGGTGAAAATGCAAAGTTTCAGTCAATTTCCTAAATAAGGAGTTCCCCAATTTCTGCGCTATTTTGAGGGTGAGATGCTGCCCATAATTAATTCAGTCAGTTGGATACTGCAAGGTCACTCCTAGTCATATTTCACAAGAAAAGATGAATTTATAGTTGGTGTAAATTAGTGCAGCTTCAGTGAAGTCAATTGAATTACTCTTGCTCAGTTCAGGTCTTGTAGTCAGATTGCCTCTGGAATATGAAGTATATCTTGTCTGCTATCAGTGGAAAAGCTAATTTAATCTTTCTAGGTAATAAAGAAGAAGGGCCAAGCCTTCCTTTCAAAAGGTAAGAAAAATGAATATGCATTTTGGAGGAACGCTGAAGAACATTTAAATGAATAAAAAATTCTGCAGAAAATGTCATGTCACTGATATAAGGAAAAAATGCATCTACTCATAGAGTTGATACCCCAGAAGCAGATAAGAGGGGCTGGAGGTGGCAGCTAGCTGGAGGGCAGCAGTATCTGGCGCGCGGCTGGACTCACAGAGAAAAGATGCAACATGGGCCATTGACTCCTTTTCTCTGGACAGAGAACTTCCGAAAGTGGGCAGGGGGAGCTCAGCCGATCACTGACATGATCACTAACGTGCTGGTGCAGAACGGTGCAAGACCCAGTTGCCTTTTTTTGACACAGGAAAGTATTCTTAGAAGGACGTGCTCTCAGGCTCATCGGTCATTTGTTCACGCAGCTAGTTCAGTTTTCAACCACTCTCCTCATAGCTGAGGACACTGAGTAGACTTGCAAAAACTCACAGTTTGTGTGAGGTGTTCAAAAATTAGCCTCTGCAGATAAGTTCCTTTAGTGAAATATCTCTGTAGCATATGTATCAAAGCACCTGGAGACAGGTGCAGTCATTATCCGTCTACCCATCAGCAAATTCAGCATTAAAGGGGGACCAAAAGGCTACATATGTATGTGTGCACACAAATCCAGACACACACGTGGATGGTGCATAGCTGGAGAATCCCAGCTTTGGGTTTATTTTGCTATTCTAATAGAAAAATGATCAAGCTGGGGCAGATGAGTGTACTTTCCTGAATATTTTCCTGATCAGCTCAGTTTTTGAGAGTGTTAGGCTTTAGTGTAATATCAGAGTTACTCACCAAGTGCTCTTTGGGAGGGCTGTGTGGCAGTAATATAGAAGGAAAATATTTTCCCTCGCATTAAAAATAACAATGTTGTCTGGAGATTATGAATGACTTCTGATTTTTTTATGTTTGTTTCCCTGAGACAGATGAGTGGAAAATGAAATAGCCCCTCGTTATAACTTAGTATGTAACTTCAGAGAAAAAAAAGGAGCATTTGCCTGTATTTTGAAAAGGTTTTAAGACTACCACAGTATGCTGCACTTTGCCAGGAAAGGGTACACAAAATAAAAAAGCAAAGAGAAGGAGATGCTAGAAATTATTTCCTAACTTCTAACCCATCTGCAGGAAACAGAGTGGGCCAAGGTGGTGCTCTGTTTTTTTCACGAAGAAAAATCTTGCTATCGTGAATTAGATCCAAATGCCTGTGTTTTGATGTGATACATTGCCATTTAATAAAGGAAGGAGTTTTGTGAAATCTGCTCCCAAAGAAATAATTCTGAACAGGAATTTAATGCAAATATCAAAGCTGCTTCAGAACGCTTATGGTCAGAGGTATTTATTTCTTGTGAAGACACTGTAGGGTGTTGCCAATGTTGATGAATTTCAGATTTTGATTTTGAGATCCAAGCACTGACTAATAAAATAGATAACAGCTGTCCATGTAAGTATGCAGACTACCATTACCATTGATTTGTTTCTTCAAGGTGGAAGTATTTTCCCAGCAAGTTTCAAAAATCTCTTTAAAATACAGGTCTACAGAGGAAAAAAACTACTTTTATGCTGATATTCTGGGGTTTCTGCCACCACAATGACAATTAGCTCAAATCTGCTCTGTTTACTGGCAGAAGAACAAGGTTTCTAACTGCCAGCCTGGACAGGGAGGAAGCTGGTGGCAGTGGGAGATTGCCTGGGTCACCCCTGGGGTCAGCGGCACATGTGACAGCTGTAAAATGTACTTTTGCCCCAGCGTACAGGAAGAAAATAAAATTCTCAGTTTGTTTTTTTTAGCAACTTCTCTGACTTCTGCCCTTGTATTTCTGTTTTATGCTGTTTCCATGCAACATAGGATTCAACAACCTAGAAAGATGTTGCTATCGAAATGCTGGCCCCTTTTTCAGATAAGCCACTGGGTCAAGGTCTTCTGCGCAGCTAGCGGTGATTGGCTATGTTTTTTCACAGACATTAAGAAGGAGAGCCTTCAAAAAAAGGATCTCCTCCTTCTGCTGAGATGCTTCTCATTTAGTGATTTTTTAAAAAAAGTTTCTTCATGTTTACCTCTGTTTCCAAGTCACATCATCTGGTTTAACCACACTCCATGAGCCAAAATGTCACCTTGCACTGCTCTACTAAAAAAAAGAGGGTGAAAAACCAAACCTATCCTCTGAGTGTGTCCTTCTTAATAACAGGGAGAAGACCCCCATTAAAGTAAATCATGCAAAATACCAGCAGTGCTACCCCTGCTAGACTTACAGAGTCTGTAAGTCTCTGTATGACCTCAGAGGACATACCAATACGCGCCAGGATACCAAAAATGGACTTAAAAGCCAGAAGACTGAAGTGCCCATCAGAAAAAAAGGGCACAAAAATGGTCTCCCAAGAGACAGAAAAAGACATAACACCTCAAGAGCTATTAAATGTTTAAAGAGGCTGTGTCAACCTGCACGGGCTCCTGAGTGCACTCACTGCTGCCTGCTCCTCCTGAGGTTGCCTCTAGGACTGGAGCTTCTTTTCTCTTTTTTTTTTTTTTTTCCCCAAAAGAAGAAATTAAAATCTGAGTTGGCTACAGAGTCGAAGCATGGGACGCCTTGGTGTGACTCCTGCCCCTCATGTGCTCCCCATGGCCCTGGTGTGCAGCCCCCACTTGCAGTGCTGCACTGGGTGCCGGGTGCCAGGCAGGGCAGTAGGGTGGGCTGGAGGCCCAGAAGGGGTGGCAGCGCCCAGGGCCACCACGCAGAGACCTCTGCCATGGGCATGCTGGCTCGCAGGGGCCTGCATGCCAGATGCCTCAGCAGTCAGGTGCTCCCCTGTTGTGCCTTTGCACCATGAACCACCCCATGACATGACCCAACGTAGAAACGTGAGCTCCCTCTCCTGCCATCAAGAGTGTGATTTTGTAGCGCAATGCGGGAGGGAACTGCGAGGGTTATGCACTGCGGCCATGAAGGCATGCACAAACTTCATCCTCCTTTTCCCAGCCTGATTCTAGCACATCCCCTCAACTGGGAAGTTGTGAGGTGGGAGACCCAGAAACAGTGCCGCTGGGCACCATTACAGTAGCTCTACAGATGCTTTCCATTAACCACATCGGATATAAGTTGGCAAGCAGGGGGATGAGAAATTGGGACTTATATGTTAGCCAGCTCTGACATGCAGCTACCCTGTGTTGCAATTAGCCTTTCTCTTTAAAATCCTTCCAGGCTCTGCTGGGGCAGAAGGCAAGCCACTGTGCTGCAGCATGCAGCTGGGGTGGTTTTGGCATGTATCGTGTCCCAGAGATGAGGTTTGTGGGAAACTCCCTTAAAAATCCTGTGTTTTGTAACACAACAGAGCTGAGATTTCAAACCACAAAAGAAAGGGTCTGCTGTCACTGCTCACGCACGGTGCAGTTAGGACAGCGTTTTTCACTTGCGCTCCGAGACAGGGTGCCCGCCTGTGAGTGCATAATCTTTACTCAGTGCCTGGTACAGCTGAATCAAACTGCAATCACGTCTTCCCACTGCGTCTCCACAGGTTGGTTGCCACAGACTTTGATTTCTAATGCAACGAGGCATTGCTAATTAGGATGACTTTCTTTTCTCTAGCTTAATAAAAATATGCTCCATCCACAAATGGGACTGAAAGAAGTAAAATTCAAGGGGGGAGGGGGGAATCCCCAAACCAACAAAAAGATAATATAAAACCCAGGTAATTAAAAATTGCAAATTAAAATATTTTGAAACATGTTCATTTCTTATAGACTTGAACCCCCTTTAGTAAGCCAAGAGGATAATATCTTCCATTCTTCCAAACTTCTATCCATTTGGCATGTGTCACTGCAGGTCCAGGAATGGGCTAATTAAAATTGTTTTGTTGCTAATGATAGTGCATCTTCTTTCACTAAAGAGTTCAGATTACAGCCGCCTTCTTGATCTGCTGTGAGATTTTTTAATCTCTAAATTAGGAGAAAAGCATATGCCCTTTTAATACCTATAAGAATTTGAGCTCATTAATGCAAAAAAAAAAAAAAAAGTAGGATTTCTATTATAGCTGTTCTTTAATTATGGAACAGCATGTGCGAGAAGACTCTACTCATAACTGTGTCCTCGATTCTATTACACATTTTAGCGGTGAATGCATGTAATAGAAAAACAGCAATAGACCGTGGAAATTGTCCAGAGCCCTGCTCTCCTAGGGAAAGGATGCCAATGGTATTTTTGTACTGCTACTCCTCAGCAGCCTCTTTGCACTTTCCTCTGGGTTACATGCACAGCATGACTCACTGCCTGATGGTTTCATTGAAACAGAAAAATATAGACACAGTAATGATTGCATTCAATCATAAACTACAATCAATACAGCAGAGTTTAAATGTTCTGTGCCCTACAAGCCACTCCAGGGTTCCCCCCCACTCCACCCCATCTTATTCCCTGAAGAAATGATTTTTCATTTCTAAAGGATAACAGTTGTTCCAAGTGATCTAGCAGATGTAGTTGAGTCTCTCAGAATGAAATATGTAGGTCAGAGCAGGAGGCATTCATTGTTTTCTTTAATGTACCTTCATGTCAGCCTTTCTTTGGATGGAAAAACCACTTCACAATACTTACTGCCTGCCTTGCGGGAGTCTCACTGGAGGAACCTTACAGTAGCCCCCCACAAAGTTCATCTGGGAGCATCGGGTGGATAGGGATATTTGTGTTCAAACCACAGACTCTGTGGCTTTTTACTTATGGACACCAGGATATAAATCTCAACCTAGTCCGCAAGTGAAGACAATTATCTCAACGAAATCTTTTTTTGTGTACATCACAATGCCATTGCAGAGTTTGGCAAACTCAGAGGCTCTGATGAGAAATGGCTCCCAGGAGACCCAGGCGAGACTGAAAGTGGGATGGGGTGGGGGAAGGACGAGGGGAACATAGCCAGGTCAGGATGCGGGGAGCCTCTCCTGGAAAAATAATAAACATGACTTTCGGCCTTTAGAGACAGCATGTGTCCCTGTGCCAATCGCGATTCCCTGAGGGAAATATCCTCTCTTCAATGCCAGTAAAGAACCTAGTTTGGTGTTAAATATTACTTGCTCTTTTGCAATATCTTCAAAGGAGAGGTGTCCAAAGGAATCACTTCTACCCCACAGTTCCGATGCTCTAACGAAAACCACCACTGCGGTATCCGCTTCCCATCACAGGTCGGGAGACATCCCAGCACACACCCCAGCAAACTTGAATTACCGCTTTCTTAATAACCACCCCGTGCTAGGTGCTAACAAAAAAAAAGGTTTTTCCTTTTCCTCTTAGCAGTGGTAACTGCCTAAAGATGAAAAATAACTCCCAGAAGGCCAGTATAAAATGAAACCATGCCAACAAACCCTAAATAAATGTTGCAATTCCAACATGTCCTCTGTTACAGTTGGGATGTGCAGTAAGTGACAGCTGAATAAATCAACCCCCTGGAGTCCCATCATAACCATCAGGTTAAAAGTGTTATTATCTCATTTTAGCTAAAAGTTCTGATTCATACTTTTTTTTTTCCCCCTCAAATCTAGGAGATCTTGGATTGTATGCCACTCACATTAGAGCTGGAAAAGGACTAGTGTAACTTTCTAAAAAACAGCCTCCTTTTTTTTTTTTTGGTCATAAATCAGTGTTCCTAGTTTCATTCGGCTGCCTGTCTCCCTTTCTTCCTCTCCCCCCGTTTCCTCCTCCCACTCGTTAGTCTGTTCAGCACCTTCGGTGAGTCACACAGAGCAGGCTGACAAGTGAAGTCAAGTTCGACTTCATATAAAGTTCCTGCAGAGCCCTTCTGCTGTGCGGTTTGCTGAGCGCCACTCCGGCTCCTTCTCCCTCCTCCGAACCCGGGCTGGGACGGGCCTTCACTCCGGAGTGACCACATTTGGGACCACAAGTCCTCGGCCACACCTGGAAATCTGAGCTGTAGGCATTTCTGTCAGTCAAACAGCTCACACAGGAAACCGTAGTATTCCAGTAGACTGGAATTTACACCCCTTGCAAAAAGGCTGCAAGCCAGAACCTTGAATTATGTCATGCTAATTTAAGCCTGAGGGAAGGAAGGAGTAGTCCCAGTTGTGGTGGGTTGCCCCTGGCTGGATGCCAGGTGCCCACCAAAGCCGCTCCATCACTCCCCTCCTCAGCTGGACAGGGGAGAGAAAATACAGTGAAAGGCTCCTGGGTTGAGATAAGGACAGGGCGAGATCA
>NW_009203574.1:43844-50825 GCF_000690835.1 Fulmarus glacialis | reverse complement strand
ACCTCCATGGGCTGCAGGGGGACAGCCTGCCTCACCACGGTCTTCACCAGGGGCTGCAGGGGAATCTCTGCTCCGGCACCTGGAGCACCTCCTCCCCTCCTTCTCCACTGACCTCAGAATCTGCAGGGCTGCTTCTTTCACATATTCTCACTCCTCTCTTCGGCTGCAATTGCTGCCACACAGCCACTTTTTCCCCTTCTTAAATACGTTATCCCAGAGGCGCTACCACCGTCACTGATGGGCTCGGCCTTGGCCAGCGGCGGGTCCATCTTGGAGCCAACTGGCATGGGCTCCATCGGACGTGGGGGAAGCTTCTGGCAGCTTCTCACAGAAGCCACCCCTGTGGCCCTCACTACCAAAACCTTGCCACACAAACCCAATACACCAGTATTGGTTAACTCTGTCTCCTGTCTCTCCCTGCCACTGAATATGTCACCCTTAAAACTTCTGAAATGGATCTTGCCTTCTCACACGCAGTGTCAGTACAGGCCGCAATATTTAGGTCATGATAGCTTACTGTACAACAACTCCTGAAGCAAGGACTAAGAGCTGTATTCTCTGACCCCATTTCAGCAAGGTCTATACGCGTCTGTCTAACCTTAAACACACAGAATCCCTGAAAAAGCCCAAAGGGCTATCCTGGGACAAGGTTTATGGCAGTTTTACTAGTTAAATAGCACTTTCCCGAACCAGATTTTAGTGCATGATGCAGACTCTGTACTTTAATTTTGTGGCTGAGATTTTGTGATGTCTCAGCAATAGTTGCCTGGCCCCAGACTGCCCAGTTCGGTAATGAGGCACCCAATTCTGCCGGTGCAGAAGGACACTCCAGAAATCTTCTCTGTTGAGGACAGAGCTGCCAGGACACCAGCAATGGTCTAGAGACCTCTCCTCTATAGCTTGGGAGCCTGATTTTTGACTGATAACCAGACCCCTTGGCCTTGCAGGACCTGGCCACACAGTCCCCTCTTACCTGAAAGGCATGACAAGCACTGGTGTTGTCATGTGCCTTTAAGCAGAGCAGTGTACCTGAAAGGCATGACAAGCACTGGTGTTATGTGCCTTTAAGCAGAGCAGTAGTGAGTTTGTGCTCATGAGAAACCCGGGGCTTTACATCTTTTCCAGGCTGAGGAGCCGGTGGGGTGAGCTGAACAGGTATATGGGGGCTGGGCTTTGCAGGCACAGCCGCTCAGTGTGCATCTTCTAGGAGCTGGGGAAGTGTGATCCCTTAGTGGTGAGTACAGCTCTCAGCTGGGACGTTCTTGCTCCTTGCACCCTTCATGATTTTGTCATGCAACAGTTACTGGGGAAAATCAGAAACAGTCTTGGGAGTGAGTCTGGGACCTCCTTTCTGTCCCCTTTGAAGGCAGCAGCCCTTTCAGAAGAGTTACCCTATTGTGTTTGCTCTGTTTCCTCTTCAGTCTGGTGGTAAGTCCATGTAGCTGGAGCTGGCGGGTTTATCCTAGAGGAGATTTGTTACCTGGGATTTTCCCTGGATGTTTATGCAGATGGTGTCCCTCACTGCTGCGGCTCTTCATGCTGAACGCTGTTCCCATGCCGTGGGCTAGGGTGCCAGTTGGACACCCTCGGGTACCAGGTGTTATCCTCCCTACAGCAACAGAGCTGGGTCACAGCAGCAGGCTCTGGGTGCCCAGAGAGGTCCGAGGGCAGCTAGGAGGTGCCTGCTGGGATTTTGGGGCTTTCTGAACAGGTGCCTGAATGGTGGCTCAGTCCCAACACAGATGGTAATGAAGTGGTCTGGATCTTGCCGTTAACGCTCGAGTCTTAAACAAATCTAACTCTATTCCTCCGTTGCAGAAATGGCAGTAAAACCTCATTGCACTTTTAGCACTTTTACAAGTCCTATAGATGCAGCTATTAACAAGGCTTAGAGAACTCTTAAATATACTCCTTTTTCCAAAGCCTGGGAAAAGCCTGGTTTGTTATGAGGAAAAGAATTTTTTAAGTCTGGGATTGATTACTGCTTGCTCTTTTATGTACGTTTAAGTATTAGGTCAGTTCTGAAAGATGCATAAATTACTGAAACCAAACTGTTGAATTAATAAGAATGATATTTTCAAACTCTTCTGGTTCCATTTTAAGTTCCCATGGTATTAATGCCAGCAGAATAACTTACTGCAACTGAAATGCACCGCATTCAGGGCTAAATTATGCTAAAATAGGTCAAGCAGCAGTGAAGGCAGTGATTTTGATTGAACTAGGGTGAACAAGATGCATGTAACAAATGCCTCAGGAGAACAATCACATGCGCTCGCTGCACATGATACCACAGCAGGATACCCGTAGCTTCAGGTTCCAGCTAAATGGCATCATGGTGTGCTCTTTCGGGCAAGAAAATAGTTTTACAATTGTTTGAATATGATCCCCTCAGTTTATGTGATGTAACCTGACAGTTTAAAGGCTCCCATAAGTATGTTTTCATGGAAGCCTATGCAACTTCTACATACTCAACTAGGCTGTTTTTAACATAAAGCAGAGGGAGAGCAAAGAAGTAATTAATGAAAGAGCTGATACCTTCTGAGACTCCTGGCATGACAGCATGCCCAGCTGCCTTTTCACTTGTTTCTGAATAAAAAAGAAGAAGTCAGGAGGCAAAAATTAGCCTGGGGTATTAAAATTGGACTCATGCTGAAGTAGAGCATCTGAACATCCTTGGACTTCATGGTAAAAGAGGTGAAAAACACTTTTAGCGTTAGTCATCTTTGTAACAACAACAACAAAAAAACATAAGGAATTTTCCCCTCAATTTCTTTGGTTTTTCAGCAGTTCCATATATCACATATGGAAGAATATGTAACGTTTATCTCTCTTGCCCTTCCCTTCCCTTCCCTCTTTTTCCTTTTTCCTTTTTCCTTTTTCCTTTTTCCTTTTTCCTTTTTCCTTTTTTTCCTTTTTCCTTTTTTTTTCCTTTTTCCTTTTTTTTTTCCTTTTTCCCTTTTCCCTTTTTCTTTCTTTTCAAAAAGCCTCTATTATGAATTGCTGCACTTGCCTTTTGAATGCTTTCATCACATCTCTGCATTAGGGAACAAATATCTTGCAGTAGAAAAATGAAGCAGAGGAAAACACATAGACATATTGATTGAGCCTGCTCTCACCAAGCACCTGGACCCAAATACTTAAACGTATACACTTTGTGCATAAACAAATTCTGCATCTAATATGCCAGATGCACATCATTTTTCAGAAAGTTGATATGTACACAGAATATTAAATTTAGGAACCTTTATGAGTGTGTGTTGGATTTTGATTATGCAAGAGCACAGGATATTTTTCTGTAAAGCTACTTGATGATACGAGTGCAAAAATGTTATAAAATTTCCAGTCATTACAGCTGTGTACATTTTTTATGAGGGGTTTTGAATTTATTATTTACCCGAGCAGAGGCAAAAAGGAGACAGAGAGGGAACAAAGATGTACTCTAGGAAAGCCACTTAAAGAAACTGATTATATAAAGAAATAAGCTTTCTACTGTAACCAAAACACTGTTTTAGTTTATTTTCTTCACTGAAAGTTTCTGTAGCCTTTTCACATCTGACTGGGCTGCTCTTAATACAATGTAGAGAGAGTGCAAAGAAGTCATTGATGAACAGGCATCCCACCTCCAACCTCAGGTGATATGAACAACTTTTAAAATCCAGCACAAGTTTTCCAAATGGAAATGCTGATTTAACAAATCAAATAATTTTCTGTAGGGTTGTATTAGTTTATGAAACCTGTTTAGGGGTGATAGCTAATTTTCTTTTTCCCAGTGACACAGGAAGTTCAATTTTGGTACTACTATTTTGACTTTTATTTCAGAATAGAACACATTGAAATGCTTTGATTATTCGTAATATACCAGATTATGTGTCAAAATGACTCATTGTTAATGTTTTAATCTTGTCCTCACCAAAGGTTACATCTAGGTGGAGTAGATGGTTAAATTTGTAAGAGAACATCTGTACTATTTTCCTGCTCAAAAATTCAGGAGATTCTGATTTTTCCCTTGAGTTCTGAGGCATGTGGACTTTTCAGCATTTCAGCCAAGAGGGGAACTCCAGGTTTTGGACACTGGAAATTCAGGGGGATTTTACTGTCCGTCACAGCTTTGTGTAATTTTATTGTTGAAATTGGTTTGGAATGAAGGTTTTAATATTGTCTTCCCACTTCAGTGATTGGGTCTAGCAAAAGACCTTTTTCTTTCTGTTTAGAAGCTATTTTATCTGCCTTTGACAAACCAAACTGGATTCACCTACCTTGAGACACATTTCCCTTTACCATAAAAGAAATGTGCAAATTATCTCTGATAATTAGATTTGACCCAGTTACTGGATTTGGGAACATCCTTCTATCATCTTGCCTGGAGCTGAATATCCCTGCAGAAGGCAAATCTGACGGTTAAGACAGGGTGTAATCAGGGTTAAAAACCTTTCATCAGAGACACAAAAAAGATGTAACTGAACTAGCACTATTCCATTGCCTGACATTGTTATTTTTTCTGCACAGTGAATTATTCATTACTAATGATTTAGAGTTCTCTGGCTTATCTACGTGATGACAGCTCCTCTCCCCTCCTGCCACATACACACCCTACCACAACAAGAACACTTATGACAAATAGTGATGTCACATCCTTAAACTTTTCTAATAAGTGTCAGCTATGAATCAAATGGCTGAACTAATCCTTCCTCATCCATCTTGCAACTTCAGTAAGTTGCGGGCTATCAATGGCTGAGTATTACCACCTTTGCTTGGAGATAAGCCCTATGTACACAGCAGTGTAATAACGCCTGATGGGAAACGCATGCCCGAGAAAACCCCCATAGCAAGATTGCATTGTGCTAAGAAATTCCGTTTGTTGGTTGCCTGGCTCCAGAAATGTTATTTATCCCTTTTGAGCTCCCAAGTTAAAATGCAGAGGCTTATCTGCTCGGAGCATAATCTTGTACCAAACCAGCAAGACATTCAGATTCTGTTGAACTCATTGAGTTGCCATCATGTTCTTAGCACAGACTTTGGCATTAGCTGATATCTGCTCCCTGAACTTGCATTTTTGGTGGGTTTATGGTCAATAGAGGAAAGAAGTAAAACATTTCTGTGTAACAAAAGAAGTGTGGGGATTTTTTTCCTAAGAAAACACTGAATAAGGGATAAAATGCATTTTCTTTCGGTGATGTATTCTCTGGGAGTTGCAGCAATATACGAGGATTCTGTCCAAAGCTTGCAACAGTAATAGCCATTGGTATAAAGTCGCAGTTAGGGATCCTTGAGATAAAACATAAATATCAGTAAAATATAAATATCAGTAAAACTCCTACTCAGCCTACAGCTCCCAGGGGTAAAAATGTGTTTTTGCCAACAGTTGGTACCAAACATCAGTACACTGACATTCCCATCCTGGCAAAGTCTCTCTGATGTTGACCAGACCTGACCCCAGAACAGCAAGTAGGTGTTTTACCCACTTCTACAACTTTACAATCAGAAGGAGAAAGTTAAATAACTCTGAACTGGAAATGTAGTGGTTAGCCTGAAGGAGGGAAAAAAGAAGCATGTGGTGAAGCAGATCCTCCAGGCTGGGGAGGAGGGGATGGGTGCTGGGAAGCTGAGACCATCCTGTTTGTTCAGCCACGTTTTACACAAGATGCTTGGCATTTGTATACTCTCAGAAGCACCTTTTCAGGATAAAACTCCATTTTGAGGCTGTTGAAGTAAATAAGCCTCTCAAAACCTTTGCGTTTATTATTTATGAGGGCAGTTAAGCCCTTGTACAAAATTAAAGGCTGAATGAGAGAATCTGGCAAGAGGCAGAACCAATGAACTAAGTTTATGATTAAGTGCCAAAAACCTCCTGAAGCCTAATTCCACTTCTGAATTAACGTGCCACTTGACCTTGGGCAAGCTTTTTACCTCATTAAGGTTTCTTTCATCTGCTGCTAAAATTTGTAACACTAAATATGCCAGGGAGCGAGGACACATTCACTTTTGTGTTTAAACTACTTTGAAAATCAAGACCACTTTTTATGTATACCATGTAAGTACTTCAATTCAAGTCTTTATACAGTGTTTGAAGTATCATAGATTTGAAGTGACTAAACCAGTCACGGTACCACACTACAATAAATTAGACCAAGATGGCAGCCTGGAACTCCTTTTCGGTTACCTGACGTCTTCACAATCAACTGAAAATACCACAAACCGATTAATTTACCAGCTGGAAGGATTAATGTTGGAACAGTGATGTCTTTATGCATTAAATCAGATTGGAGTTTGTCTGTAGGGTCTGAAAACTCTGCGGTCACTGCTTCCATTCCTGGTTTTAGGAAGCTGGAAAAATTGAGATTAATTAACCACACTTTTCCCTTTGAGGAGAGATTCTTGGAAATTAACTGAATGGAGAAAGATTGCCGGAGCTGCGTGTTTTTTCCATGAGCAATTAGACTGTAAGCCACACAAGAGGCTGGCTCTCCAGCTAGCCAGGGCTTGTCTTCGAGACTCCTGTTTTTCCCTAGTCTCCCAGAGCAGAAACCGGTGACAAGCCATGCCACCCAGGTGCTGATTAATAGCGTTAGGTTCAGCTCTAGCTCACTAGCCAGCTGCCTGAAATGCTTGGGCTGTTCTGCTGGACTGCCAGCTGGCGCAAGAGCTAACCCAGGTCTCAGGGTTAAGCAATGGCCCGGGCTCCTCTCTCACGGCACACCTTTATGTGACGAATGCAATCGCTTGGACTTTTCAGCTTCTGGGCTTTCCCTTCATCGAAGTAATCAGAGCAGCTCAACACTCTTAGTACCAGTGTTGGTTTGTATTTATTCCCCCAACTGTTTTGAACACTTCGAAGAAGGTATTTCCCTGGGACGGGGAGGGCACGTGGCTCCCAGGAAAGAATAGTCCGCAGAAATATTGCTCTGCGCCTTGCAGGGTCGGACTCTTACTCCACCCCTCCTGCAAGGCTCAGCTCATGGTGTGACCCTCCGGGCAATCCCT
>NW_009203574.1:42799-43813 GCF_000690835.1 Fulmarus glacialis | reverse complement strand
TCTTTCCCTGACAAGAGGCCGTTTAGCAGCGTACTCCTCCGTCTTTGAGACCTTTTTGGTGAAGTCTCACTCTCCTGACTGTCCAGGAATGACAAAAAATGGGATATGCTTAAAATCAAAAGAAGGAAAATATTAAACGAAGGATCATTTACGTTTTTAATTCAACGTGATTTTTTTTAAAACCTCGTAGAAAACATCCAACAGTCAATTGCATCAAAGCAGTTGTCCTTGAATCTTTTTTAAAACCCATGACCAACAAAACCCTCTTTGGTCTTAAACTCTTATTACTGGCACGAAGAAAATGATTGGTTATATAATCTATATTCTGCTATTTAACAGATACTAAATATAGTGCAGTTACTCAGAACAATACAAAACATCACAATATGAGAAACAGTGCCGAAGAGAAGAATGCTGCCGTTCTAGATAGACGCATTTTTAGTATTATGTTCCTCAGGAAGAGCATCAAATATTTTTCTGAGTGACCTAATTTTCGTTGTCTGATCAAATGTGCCAGATGCTTCCTTATTCAGAGTTGCCACTCTAAGTGAAAAACTGTTTTTTGGCAGCCACTTGAAATCTCGTCTTCGGTTTTCTGTTAGGGATTATTATACAATCATTGCCTGGGCAGACTGAAAGCATATGGTAACTGGGCTGACATTATCTCTGCTATTTCAAAGTTCCCCAAGGATGTGTGGGCACAGTTACAGACTCAGGTATAAGCCAACCCCCCTGGTGCATTCAAAATGCCACCCAAACTCGGCAGTGACCAAGCAAACTGGGGATGGAGAGCTGGTTTCCATCCTGGTTTCCATCTTCCTCTCAGGGGTGGGAGGTTTTTTCCCTTTTGTAGGTATTTCCATCACCTGACCAGGAGAAAATGATAAGGATGGCTCAGTGCCTTTTAATGTGCAGTTTCCAGGTAAAATTTTATCCCTTCCAACCTGGCTGAAGCTTGAAAGGTTGTATTTTGGTTATATCTGTCCAGATTCTTACATACTTTGTTTAATTCCT
>NW_009203574.1:35861-42785 GCF_000690835.1 Fulmarus glacialis | reverse complement strand
CCTGCTGTACTGACTAATTTTTCTTGTCTACTTTCTTGGAAACTGTGAAGATGATAAGGATTGATTTAGCCTTTCCCAGTATTCCTGTTGCCAGTGACAGGGAATCAATATTTGTAGGAATAAACAGGCAAAATGCTGTGAGTGAACCCCACGCATCTTAGCCCATGCTTGCGCATTTTCCTGGCACCCAAGGTGTGGTACCTAGAGCGTGGTGACTCCCAGGGTGCTGTGGACCTTCTGAGCCCTTCTGGTGCTCAGAGGGGGTGTCTGTACAGCTAAATAAGAGGGAGATGGACTGAGTGCAGGCATTGAACCCCTTCCTGACTGCGCAGGCTGCATCAGTGTTCGTTCCCTCGATCTGTTTCGTACCTTGCTAACCCTGCAAGGCAACATGCGCCCAAAGGGGCTCCCTCTGAGCCCTGGGGGGAGAGCCAGGGTCTGCCACTTGGCCTGGAGGCCAGGGGTGACTCTCTGCACTGCTGTTTTCTAGTACAAAGGCACGAGTGATTTTTTTTTTCATTTGTTAAAAGTATGAAAGAAAAGGTCGTATTGTAAGAAATGCTTTCGCTACTAGGTGGTAGGCAGCAGATATCAACTAAACAAGGCCATTAAGTACTCAGTGTAGATGCTCAGCAAATATCATTAGATTGTTGCTGACCAACAGGAAGACTACATTAATGCGTGTGGCTGAATGAACTTGAACATGCACATCAAAAGTCAGGAGGGAATTTTGATATTATTGTTATTGTTGATATATTGTTATTATTTATTTTGTGTTACCTTGCCACTGGAGGTCCCAGTCCCCCGTTGCTCAAGAGACAGCCATGAGGGCTATGTCCCTATTTCTGACCAAGAGAGGGCCAAGGGCAATGGGCGGTAGGATAGAGGCATGGGGGAGCCCCCAGGAGAGGGGGACAGGGTAGAGGAGTCAAAACCTGGTGCTTTCTTATTCGTACTGATTTTGAGGAGCAGTCCTTGGGCTGGCCTGTCCCCCAGTTGCAACAGCTCAGCACCAGGCCAGGGAGCAAGCTAGCAATCAAGCAGTGTCCATGACTGGGGGTCCAGTGCCCCGCTCAGTCCCTGGCTCTCTTTTAGTTATCGGCGCACACCGTTCCAGACCCACCTCCCTGCACTTGCTGCCGGGAGGCACTTAGCTACATACATCTTTGGGGTAGTTTAACTAAAGGTGTTGATTTAAACCAATATAGGCCAATGAGAAGAAATGTGGATGTTCAATAAACACTTGAACACTTAAGCCTAGTTTGTTTCTGCTTGGCTAAGTTGATTAGAAATTCATTTAAGATAAAAGGAAATGAGTTGCTTTTAAATTGTAGTATCTACATAGCCAATACATTCCTGTAAGAAAATCAGTAACAGGTTGTACATTGACAAAGCCATCATGGAAATGGAAATTGGGTTTCCAAGCCATTTAGATTTTAGTTTCTTTAACTGATTCTAAAGTATCAACTATTAGTAGTATCTACTGTCTCAACAAAACTAAGTGGATCAAAATCCTATCTCATTTTGCAAATTCTGTGCCCAAATATAATTCAACATACACATTTTTTTCCTTTCTGATTTAAATTAGTGCCTATATGCAGCTCAAGGAGCCCTGTAGAATTTTAAACAGGCAGTATTAAAATAAATAAATCTGTGAGATAATGCATTCTGCAATATTCACGGCTGAGATTGCTCATTTTCTTCTAGACAGTCTGTAATTTTACCGTAACTTAATCATGACCTAGACTGTAGTATGATTTCTTAACACATTGCTACAGGCAAGTTGTCCTATTCACATCCCAAATGAAGAGAAAAACCTTACTAAAATACCAACAGCCTGGAGCAGATACACCAGCTCAGTCAGAATTGGCCAGGACCTAAGAGATGGCCAGAGAAGGTACGGGAAGAAGTTGCAAAGCTAAGAAGCAATGGTAGTGCTGGCTTCAACAAACTCTATCCTGGGGCAGAAACACTGTAAATGCGTTGACTTTAATTGCCTAGAAGCATACTAAAGGAGTTTTATTAATAAATCCTCCCAGCCTGTCAGGTATAATAGGAAAACCCTAACAAATGCTTCCCAACTGTGAATTTGCTATTCTGCTCTCCCAAATTCCTTGCCAGTGGAGGCAATTGGTTTCCACTTCTCCCCTCAAAGCCGTCACCTTTCCCTGATACCTTGGAGCCCTGCTTGAGTGCCTCAACCACCCTTCTCCAGAAACAAGCAAGCAAACAAAAAGAAGCAAGTTACTGCCAAATGTCCCAGTTAAACATTGCTCCAGAACTTTACAAAGTCATTTTCTTTCCAATTATCAGTCATTAAAAAATGGCTGTGAAGGGTTATCCTGATTAGCCAGCTGTCCTGCAGAAGGCCTGCGCTATCCCAGCCCACTCCCAGCTGCCTGTTACGCAGGATAACATTACCTACATGGAAGTCTTAGCCAGACTTTCTGTAATTATTAGTGATTTGCAATGTTATTCTCCATCCAGTGTTTATATGCGCAGAGGATGACAAGGAAGTCTTGGAAGCCTTTTTCCCCAGCAAGTCTTCTCAGATCATTTATTTGTCCAAGTTCAAATCCCTAGGCAGTAACTTGGTGTGATTTTTTTCCTTGGTGTGTAAGACACAATTTTAGAGAGGAAGTTGGATATATATGGATTCTTCTCTCCTTGCTCACCCCAATTCTGTAGTCTTGGAAAGCCCTTATCTTTGTTGTCCTACCCACTAAGTTTTCTTTCACATTTGTTAGACCTTCCCTGTAAAATCTAGTATCTTCTACCTCCTTTTTGCTCTGTGCTCTGCCCTGCATTTCATCCCTACTACCTGCTCTTTCCAGCTCCCCTATCAGCTGTGAATCCTCTGTCATCAATAATCCACTACTTTAACTGGCTTAGAGTTTCCTTCTCTCTCTCTGTCCTGGTCAGATGCCAGATTAGACCCAGCAGAAGCCTGATACTATCCCTGCTGTATGTATTAATCTTCTTACAAGTATGGTCTGTTCTGTATTTAACCTCTCCTCCCTGCATAGCCAGGTGACACCGAGAGCTCCAGCAACATTATTTGCCTTTGCACGTTAATGAGTGAAGCACCCATTAGTAATGCACGACTGTAATTTTATATAATAGGTTTAGCTGAAATTGCTCAAACCACTAATCCCAGGTGCGTAGTTTGGACTACCACTCAGTCTCTTCTTCTCCCAGTGGGCATTGATGTTGTAGGGATTTGAGTTATTTGGTATTGTGAAGCCAAAATTCATCAGGTGAGCAATTCCTTTGGAATCAGTGGGTTACACTGCTTAACCAGGGCAGTAAGATTTGCCTCCGTGTCTGTGCCGCAGAGCTGTCTACAGCTGTGTTAAGAAGTGAGATAAATCTTTGATTTTGGATTTTCCTCCCCATGTGGATTACACTGTACACTGTGGTAAGACTGCCTAGCTGGTAAGACAACAAGAACAGAAGCTGGGAGTCCTATCTTCTATTCCTGGCTCAGCCCCAATTCACTGAGTGACTGTGGGCAAATCACTTAAGCTGTTTCTGGGATAATAATCGACACTGCAATTCCAGAAGGCTTAATTTTTAAAGTGTCAACTCATATATTTTCTCCAATGTGCCTTGGGAGATGTCCCCTTCCCTTCACTGGGAGCAGGAGCAGGGCCTTAGTACTGACAGCAAGATTTGCAACCCCTGACCCCCTCTCCCCCAATCTGCCATAACCATTTCATACAAAATGTTTAATAATAATGCCAGAAATGCTGTCCCAGAGCCCTGAAAGCCTCTTATCAACTCCGATTCCTAAAGTACAGTGTACAGAATCCTGTGTAATGGTTTTCTTTTCGCTACTTTCAACATTAATTCTTCTTTCTTGTTATGCCAGCAGATGCATAAATCTGCTGCTGGTGCTTTTTGCCTTTGGTCTCACTGATTGCATGACTTAATTGTGGATCAAAAAGTTGGATTTTTTTTTTCTAGTGTGCTTTTGTGTATTTGAAATCCTAAACTTTCAGAAGTGCCTAGTGACGGGCTGTAGCTTTGTTGGGATAGGGACTGAAGTTTACGTGTTCTTTGTGTGGGAAGAGCTATACTGCATATACATCTTCTGAAAATCCCCTGTCTCAAAGTGGAAGTACGGGAAAGACTAATCAGTTATGAATATCCAGCACATGGGAGACTCCTCCCAGATACTTTCGCAGGGTGAGTCAAATTCAAAGCAAGATATGTAACAGACCATCTCCTCTCGTAAGGACCGTATCTCCTTCTATTTGCAATGGCATCTGATCCCTGTGGCAACTACAACAAAGCCACTACTTTCATGGGTAAATAGTATTAGGAAAGTATTTGGTGTGTTTCTCTTACGGCAATTTAGCAGCTGGAGGCAAGTGAGGGAGTAAGAGCGTGGGCCAGCACAGCTCTCTGCAGTTCACAGCAGTGACCTGGTGGAGCACTACTCAGAAGCTGCCCTTCCAAGCACCTGGAGCAGGACAGACATCAACAAGGTCAATGGAAAAGCAGTCGTTCAGACCTTATCAAGGTTTGAGTCAGATCCCTAGCTTCAACGATGAAGACTTGTATTTATGTAGTTTGCTATATCTCAATATGGTGTCTCAAAATGTCTGCTACCACTCACTTTCAAAGCATATGTATAGTACATATAGTCTTGTCACAGCTGACACCTTTTTTTGGTTTTGCTACATGAGAGTACTCTGTTGCTGATGAATCAAGCTGTTTTCAGGGCTGGTTTACTTCTGAATATTTTGGAGGAGGAAAGCAAAGTAAAAAGTCAACTATTTTTCAATGAAATATCCCCATCCCTATCTTTTGAACAATTCTTGTATCAGAGACTTTTTTTTGAATAGTCATTATAAATGTGATGTAACTAGCCATTCTTCTGAAGTCTTGTAGAGCAAAAAGAAAAACTTTACAGCTAAAAACCTTGGCTCAGGAAAGCATCCTTCATTAGGATAACATTTAGCACATGCCAAATCCATCAGGTCCCAGCTCAAGGGCAGAAAAGGTGCAATGATTTATCACACACTGAATTGCAGTGAACGACAAGAGGTCTTCCAGCCCACCTCCCTGCCCCAAGGCAGTCCCAGTGACACCTCTGTCAATCCGGCCAGAACCAGGTCGAGCCCGTTGGTACGGACTCCAGTCTGCTGGAGACATGCCTTGTAGGCAATTCACTCCCCTTCTGCTAACAGAGGTGTGCAGGACTCCTCTGCAAAGACATCAGCTTTAGCTGTAGGAAGAATTGCAGTTTCAATCGTTATCAAAAGGGAAGGAAAAATACCGTGGGTTACCGGGGTGCTAAATAATTTAGGCTCATCTCTTGTTGCACAGAAGTACTGTTAGCAGCAGTGAGCGTAACATGCACACCGCAGAAAGAGGAGAGGCGCGCTAGGCCAAATTCTGCCCTTAGGGGCGTATGCACACAATGTCCAATGGCACCCATGGGAACTGGGCGTGTGGACTGAGGGCACAATCTGGCCCTTTATTTTCACTGCTCTATTATGATCATGACATGTTAATTTCTAATTCCTTTCGCAAAAATAACACAGGAAGGCTTAAATACTAATGTTGCCAAATGTCAGAAACGCCTCTGCGATATACTCTTGAGCAAATTCATGTAAAGAGGTTCCAGAAACCATGGCCATGCTTGTTATCGGAACTTGACATCCCCAATCAGTTAAAGTTCTCCTTATCTTCATTGGGGTTTTGCCAAGCTAAGAACTGAATAAGGGCTGCTGGATTTAGCTCTGTGATAGCTGATTTGGACACGGGTCTCCTGACAGCCACGGTCACAGCTTCTCACTTAGAGGGATGGATGCAAAAGCATCTTGGGTTTGCCGGATGATAAACATCCAAGTAGGTCCACTATCTCCTCAAAAAAGGTGAACAGAAGTCAATCAAATGCAAATCGATAGGTAAGAAGAAAAGTGCAGGTGGAGATTTATTAGAGGAAGGAAAAAAGCAGGAGATTAGCCTCTCACCAATCCCCAGCACCACGCTCCTTGCCGCTGCTCACATTTGCAGGGAAATAAAGGAGGTACTGGAGTTAGCTAAGAGGAGAGGTGAAAACCTCCACAGCTGCAAGCCCGCTGTGTGGGCCTGCCTTTGGCAAGTAACCGGCCGTGGGTCAGGGCCCTGACACCTGCATCCTACCCCTGCCAGTGTGGGGGGGTCAAATCCTTCCTAAGGAGACATTCAGCAGCGTGCGTCTGCCTGGGCCTCCAGCAGCAGGCTTCATCGTGCTAAATGAGCTGCCTTTCCACGCCAGATGCAGGTGGACACTCAGGTCTGTGGGAGGGGAGAAGGGGGAAATGATGTGCCTGAACCTGGCACGTTTCTGCAAGGAGTTACTCAACTGGCACAAGCTCCCCATCACGGTACAGGACCAGAGGAAAGACGGCAAAAAAGAAGCAGCATCTTCTTCCTCAGGGAGCCGAGGTGGGTTGCACAGGCTGCCCCACCACGTGGCAGCCGTGCGGGGAATTATCGTCAGCCCCCTTCCACTGTCAGGAAGGGTCTCTGTGGTCCTTGGCCTTTGCTGCTCCGGTTTGGGTGTCACTGCAGGAACGCGCCCCTCTCCTCTGCCTTCTGCAGTCTTCGGCAGGCCCTCTGGTCGGGCTCACGGGATCCAGAGCTGTCAGGGAAGATGGAACAGAATAAAAATGAATAAATAACTTAATTATATGGAAAGTGCTGCTGTAGAGGCAGAAAACTGTGGAGTACAGCAGAGCTGGCTGCTTTGCGCATGGTAGAGAGGGGGCAATAAACCAGCGTCAGGGGAAGCACACAGGGGGTGAAAAAGAGGGATATCAGGAAAAACCTGGGGCACCAGACTCCTGCTTCTGGACGCTGCTCTGAGTCTCGTGAGTCCCGCCTGTGAGCTGCGCTTTGCCGGGGGACTCGGCGGGGCAGGGATGACAC
>NW_009203574.1:4176-35663 GCF_000690835.1 Fulmarus glacialis | reverse complement strand
CTTCGGCAGCGTGCCTGCGCAGGCACCCCGAGCCTGCCATCGTCCTCCAGAAATGCACAGCCTGTCACAACTCGTTGCTTAATGCTAAACTACCCGTTATAAATAAACATGGTCCTAATAATAGTTTGCCTGACCTGACTCACTGTAGGAAACAGCCTCAGAAATAAAAGAGGATGACTTTCAAACGCAAGAGTTATATTTTTACATAAATAAAAAATGAAAAGGGCAGCGCAGGACAGGCTAGGGGAAAATTGTATCGCAGGGAGTTGAAGTTGCAATCCCAGGGTGTTAACGGGCTTGCTCGGCTGCTAAATCTGATGCTGTCTCCCCCTGTAAGTTCGCTGGAATTTGAGAGATGGATGTGGAGAAATATTACTTGAATTGTCAGATAACTGTTAGTCACCCAGATTAAAAACAAATTCCATTGACATTGTGTCATACCTTGGGAGCCCAAAACAGATATTGATGTTTTCATCTTGTTGCAGGGAGGAGGGAGATGGGAGTGGGTAAAGTAAGAAATCAAAATCACCCAGATAGAGCAAGTCTTTTGGCTTTGTTTGAAAAATGACACCGCAGCACAGTGCACCTCGCTGAGGATGAGAGATAACGAAATCCAGCCTCTCTCTCTCACTCTCAGATGAAGGGGAGACAAAGACAGCATTACCATAAAAAACCAAAACTTCTAATGCCTATACAGAATTGTAAGCACAAGTGTAGGAACCAGATTAACCCAGTGGATGCCGCAAGATCCACCCCTCAGAAGCCCCTGACACCAGCGGGACGTGCGGGGGGCTGAGCTCCCCATGTCCAGGGGGGCACAAGGTGTTTTTGCTCACCTTTGGGGGATGAAGCAGAGGGAGATGCAACGCCTGTGCATCGACCGGCATGTGGAGCAGGAGGAGCAGGAGGGAGTTGGACTTGCTCAATCTGCAGGAGAGACAGCTTCGAGGGGACCTAACAGCCTGCCAGCATCTAGGAGGGGCCACCAAGAAGACAGAGCCAGGCTCTTCACAGCATCGCACGGCAGGAGGGTGAGAAACAATGGGCATAAGCTGAAAAAAAAGACGTTCAGATTGGCTATAAGGAGAAGATTTCGCCCATGAGGACAGCCAGGCAATGGAGCTGGTTGCTCCAAGAGGCTGTACTGTCTCCTTGCTTGGAGGTTTTCAAAACAAAGCCCTGAGCAGCCTGGTCTGACCTCAGAGCTGGCCCTGCTTTGAGGAAGGGGTTGGACTGGAGACCTCCTGAGGTCCCTTCCAACCTGAATTGTCCTATTATTCCTGTGATAAATTCACAAGCTGTTGCTGCTCTGTTGACCTCCATGGTGACTATGCTGATTTACATCCACTGAGGATCTAGTCTTAAGTTTGTAGGTAACCGCCCCAGAATCAACAATAAATTGGGGTTGTGTTTTGCATGAATTATTAGGTGGTATGAAGAGGTTCTAAAAGGCCTCTTCATGGTGTATTTCTATCAGTGATAAACCAATAAAATATACTGTATATATCTTGAGGCAACAGAGAGATTTGAAAGGATCTTATCTTTGGTCAGTGTTATGTGTATGTACAGAGCTGACTATATCTTATGCAAGCTATAAAGTTCTGGGAGAGGGACTAAACCTTTCTTGGCATTGAATTTGGCACCCAAAAGTGTACATACACGTACGTGTGTGTTTGTGTAGTATATATCCACATGTGGTGTACATACACTGTAGATATAGATAACATGCACATAAATGCACTTTTTACACAACCTATAAATTATGTTATACTACTATTATTGGCTTTGCAAAATCAAGCAGTCAAAAATTAGATAATGCCTGGTCAATCTCAGTATGTCTCCCTTAAAAGTGATATGACAAAATTGTGTACTAAAAGTCATTGGGCTATACTAAATATGATATAGTGTTATAAACGTTTGTGTACCTTTTCTGTTTTTTCCCCCATAGATCACAAAGTATCTGAGCAGGCACCATTTGCTCAGTTAACCAGATGCTATTCTGAACCCTTATTTTCTTCGTGTTTGGTGGGTAGCTCCTTTTCTTATTTAGTCAAATTTTTTCAAACTCCGTTTTGAAGTTTGGAACACTAATTTGTTTGTGATACTCTGTGATGATCTTCATATAGTATCTCTGGCACTAGTAAGTTAATATGCACAGTATCCTAGTGAAGTGATCACAGACACAAGACATACTTCAAACACTCAGAGATGTTACAGCGACAGGGGGGGAGGGGCTCAGTTTCTTTAGCACAGCCCCATGACTTTGGTGCCACCAGACGTTGCTCCGCGTTCCTGTAGGTGAGACCTCAAAGTCCCAAGTCAGGGACTCAGTGATTGCCCAGAGGGTACTTGTTCGACTTCTCTGGCTTTCAGCAGGCTCTCCGAGGAGGCAGGGACAGAATCCCTGTCCCAGGCAGTATGTGGCTGTCTCACTGACAGCCTTCTTCACCGTATACCCTCCAACAAAGGAGAGGGACGTGATGTCCTGTACACCACTGACTCGTCCCTGGAGTGGGTTAAATGTGTGCTGAATGAAGAAGGGCCCTGGGAAAATGAACAGTGGCTGATCACATAATTAAAAACTTTATTGCCACGCATACTTACAAAGAGTCCAAATTAAGCTTATGCAGGGGACCTTAGTTCTAGTACTAACTTTTGGTTGCTTGACGCAGAACCTTACTAATATCCTTTCTGTACAGCATGTGTAGGTGTGTGCTTTTAATTTCCTAAGTTTATAAAAAAGTCAAAAGAAGAAGACTGAAATTCCATCCTGGGACATCATATTGATTACAGCATGGTTCGTTGCCGCAGTTTGAACCGATACCGCACACGGACACTCATCATTTGAGATGGTAGAGAAAAAGATAGCAGGAGTGACCTGTCATCCAAACCAGGCCCTCGTTCACAGATTCTCTATATCCTTGGGGAAAGAATGACTTGTTGTTATCCTGTTACCTGAAATCACACTTAACTCAAACCAGGTTAAGCTAAAAGGCAAATACAGTCACTTACTCATAGCATCCAAAACAGGCAACACAGTTACAGAGGTATGGATGAAATGAATTAGGAAGGTACATGGCTGTATTGGGTAGACGTCCCTCAGCCACCAGACCCATGAAGTTCAGTCGGGGATCCAGGCGTTGTGCGTGGCACCGTCGGGTGCATCTGCTGGGAGGCCCCCAAGGAATGTTGCTCAGGGGGCAGAGCTTCTCTGGGGGAACCCCACCAGAGAACAGCTCCAAGTGCCTGCCTTCCCCATCTTCACCTCAGATCACCTCTCCTTCACAATCAGCTCACCTTTCTTTCACAATCACGTTAGCTTTTGTGTCCAGGCTTCTCTTCGAGCTCTTTCAGGGGTCCAGACAGGTTTCGTCTGTCATCCTGAAGCTCATGCTATTCCTTCCTTTACCAGGAGGCATTCTGGCCACTCTCTTAAGTAAAATAACAGGTTTTTCCTTCTTAGATATGGAAATGTCTCTCTGTTGGCTGTGAATCACCTCCTGCATTTAACTGGCTAGTGAACAACTCTGCTTCAGCCCAGTCCCCCTCCCTGGCAGGCCACTTGGCATTTCTCTGGCCCTTATATCCTATAGCGCTGTACCAGGAGCACACGACACAAACCTCTGAAGCGGATAACTGCATGCAGCTCACTCCAGGCTCTTGCCTGAGATCAGACACAAACAGCAGTTAATCTTGTTGGGATACTGACAGGTTTCTCCGTGTTAGGCTGGGATGACTATGGCGTGACGCGGCGTTTGATTCTCTCGCTAGGCTCTGCCAGTGCTGGGGAAGGGTGACAAGAATACACAAAGTCTCTCAGATGAGAAGAAAACAGCAAAGGCTTTTCTTGAGGTGGAATTCAGGTGGCTGTCTCATGCTATCAAGCGGCCAAGAGACAGCCAAAACCACAAAGGCTGGCAGGCGAGTCCAAAACAGAAAAATGCAGTAGGGTTGAAAATAGAATAACTTGTTAAATAATTGAATAGTTCTATTAAATTAGGTGGAAAAAAATGTTGTAAATATTTATCTTTCGTGTTACCAAAGACAATAGTTCTCGTTTTCTGTTAGGACACAAGGCAAATATCAGTGGAAGCACTATAACATACCACGTACAACTTCAGCTACGATGTGAAGCCCAAAAAATTCAAAACTGTTATGCGACTTAAATGTGTGTACTTGAAAAGCCTGCCTACACCATGACAACTGCTCTGTCAGGCTAACTCTCTGCCTCCTTTTTGTCTTGGCTTCTTGTTGGCACTGGGCTGAAAACAAAAATGCAGGCAGCCTACCTTGCCAGATAGCCTTAACTAATTAAGATGGCGAAGAGAGTCATTTTGCCTTTCTTTTTTCTCAGAGCAAATCTGCAGCATCCCCATAAAGGCTCTGCATTGCTGAAACTAATCAGACCTCAAGAAATTTGGCATCCATTAGTCCCTTTGAAGTCTCACAGAGACCCAGGCAAATATCATACAATAGGTTTGGCAAGAGAAGTCACTCATATACATCTGGTGCATCTCACATATCTCATCTTTTTTACAGGAACCAGTCTGAAACATTCTGCTCTGTAAATGGGCATGAGTATTCTGCCATCAACAGTATTAGGGAGATGTTTCTGTTTAAGCACAAAGTCGTCACGCTTAACTTGGGATGTCTGAAAGATCTAAGATGGAGCTAGTCGCTCGGGGCTCTTTTTATAGTCGGTGGTGAGACACTGGCACTCCCCCAGGGCAGTTGGTCTGACCTTGCGTTAGACCCTAACATGAGGATGAGATGAAGTGCCCTCTGCAGGTCCCTGCCTCCGTCCTTTGACTATAAAGGGAGTTTGGGTGACTAAGTCAAACTTAGATGTTTGACTTTCAGATGCCTGAGTTATAACAGACGTATCCTGCCTAGACAGGGTACGACTGGAGTGAAACATATAATATATGTTGGAAGCTTAATAAAGTTTAACGCATTTCCAAATTTGGAGCTTAAAAAGCTGCAATGGTGTGTGTCTCCCTCCCCCGGTAGCAATTCATCTTGAGGTAAAGCAACTCTTTCTTTTCCATGTTTACGTACCTTGTCATTCTACATTCAGGGAGGAACACATTGGGTTCCTTCCATAGTTAGAAGAATTTATGAAAAATAAGTATATTTTTCCTTGTAACTGAAGTAAAACGGGCTTTTGGAAACAAAACGCCTAACCGCTGGCAAATTCACCTTCTCTCCAGGAATTTCAAGGATCATGTTCTGGTTTAGACAGACATGGCTTGGTCAATCAGGGAACAATGCAGTATATTCTTTCCTGTACCATTGATATAAATATTAATTGTCACATCATACATTCTAAATATTGACTGTAATGATAAGTAAATATTGCCTGAAAGGCATAGGGGAGGCCTTGGGACATGATGAAATGTTCTAAGTAAAAAATTGAGGAAAAATATTCATAACCTCCAAATTACTATTATTTTTGTACCTCTGGCAATATGTTATCCAGCTGTAGCCGAAGAAAATAGTCATTTCTTTTTATTAAACGGCATGATTTTTAAATATGAGTGTTGTAAATCTTATTTGAAGAGTTCTCCAGAAGAGAAATTTTGAGCTGCTCTGGGGCATTTTTAAACTATGTTGTTTTTAAGCCAGATAATAACATGGTTTTATAACAGGTCACATGAGCCTGGTTCAGCCGCAGGAGAAATGCAGGCGTGCAGTAGATGTGCAGGCGCTGACCACGAGTATCTCTAGGCAGGAGCAAGGCTCAGCATGTGGCAATGTGACAGAGAAAGGAGGGAGGCAGCGCAGGGATGGAGAGAGGTGAAATCGTGCCCCTCGCACCCCATCACCAGCACCCTCCCCACCACCAAAAGCTGCCCCCTCCACGTCTGGCTGCACCTTCTGGCCTGCAAGGTCCTTTTCCCTGCTCAGGGGTGACTGGTGCTTGCATCTCTTCCATGCATCCTTGGATTAGCTACATTAATATACACCCCCCTTAGCACTAACAAAGTATGCACTTGGTGGTCCCTAGAAATAACAGTGGAGCCACAGGAAAGAAGAATTATAAGCACTTCGAGGGCTTTAAATCCAGGCTTACGATCAGCGTTTGATGGAACAGAAGTTCTGTCACGACCAGACAGAGAGGTAAGCATTCCCCACAACTCAGAAATCATTAATTCAACCAAGAGTAAAGATAGCACCATCGTCCTTCATTATCCCCTAATTTAATTGTCACAGATTAAAGCCTGGCAAATCTGGGCACAGACTCCTGTTGTCAGACTTCAAAGAGAGCTCCTGAAGTCTTCTGCCAGAATCAATGATCATCGCTATATCCTTTTCTCACGCAGCATCTGTATCTTGCCTAACGTTAATGAACATTTTTTCTGCATGCTTCTGAGCAGACTAAAAAATACACTCTTGAATGGCATTTCCCATGCGAGGGGTAAAACGAACCCTTTTACGTTTGTTATTCTCCTCTAACAAGGATTAAACCATGGTGTGGATACTAATGAGTGACTTGCAGTTGCCCGCCTCTCACTTTAGTTCAGTCCTCAGGAATATTGAAGATGAAATTTCTCAGCAGAAATCATAACACGCTCTATGGATCAAATGTTTCAGACCTGTTCTTATAACAAATAATCAAGCTGTCGAGATTGCTTGCTATGCAGGCTTGCAGGCCTCTTGGGTCACTGTTGCCAAGGAGTAATTTTCTTTAAAGTAGACTCGCTTGTCCATTTCACAAAAAAGGAAAACAGAAATAGTAAGTTTCAAGGAATTTGGTGTGAACGATACACATTCATTTCACATCAATTTGCCTCCTCTATGTGCTTTTTTCAATATGCACTGTAATTGCTAATTACGAAGAGAATTAGGCTCCAGAGCTGAATTAAGGTAGAAAATACCTGGAAGAATTTCTGATGGAGCTATAAACGATGATAACCTTGCTTCTTGAAGTATGTCCATTTTTGTTCTCGTAACTACACAACAGTGAAAAGTCAATTACTACCATATTATCATTGGCAAGCAGAGGTCACAGAGATGATTTTCCTGTGTGCATATGCGTGTGCGAATCAGTGTCAGGGAAGTACAAGATAAATTAATATCTTGACTTTTTACTGCCCTGTTGATATTCCTCTCAGTACTACAGCAAAGCTCATGCATCTTTATTCTTTTTCCATGCACTACAACTTTATTTACGGGGTGGCACATTTACTACAGTGCAAAATGCTCAAGCTGGCTGTAGGCAGATGCTACAAACTAAGAGATGTGGTGCATTAGACAAGATGTTATATACGCCTTTCCAAATAACCGATTTCCAAACTAGCATTTGGCTAGTTGAAGGACCCAGTCATTCAACATGAATTAACCAGAAAGATCCACTGGATGCAGGTGACTCATTTTTCACCATTCTGCCCACTAAGTGGGGAGAACAGAACTATAACAACTAATACAGAGAAATATAACAACTGGTGCCAGTTGTTCTCATTAGATCACTGTCTTTTTGGGCTCCAAACACCAAGACAACCAAATCTCACTTCTTCAGCAATTAGCCAACAGAAGCTAGGAAAACTGTCCAGAAACTTTTTAATTTTTCCAGGAGGACATCTATAGCAGCAACAGTCAAACTGGAGGAAATCAGCCGCCATGCTCCCATCAGAACAGAGATCGCTGGGCTTCTTTAAAGTCATGCTTTCTGGGAAAAATTGTTCCTCACGAGGAAATCAGATCATGAGATCAGACAATCTGCTCTCTGGAGTCTGCCAGATTAGGTTTGCCTTCAGAGCATGGTCAAAGGACAACTGAGGTCAGATGTGGTGGGGGAGGCATCCCTGGCAACTCTCTGGGAGGGACATTGCTGGTATAAGGGCATGCCATTTCGCCTCAGAGCGCGCTGAAAGCTGGAAAGACCTCTGATAAAAACCGTTTCAGGAGTTGTTTTTTTCTTGTTTCAAACCTTTTGGTCCATTTTGGATGAAAGGACTTGGGACCAAACTATAATTCAGGTTTCATTTGCTCTCTGCAGAAGGGTTATCTACCTGCTGGTTTATGACTTTTTAACAACTCGTTGGCAAGGCACAGGATGCTGTTAAAGTTCAGCCGACCCGTGACTTTGTCATAAACTTACAGAGGTGCTGCCAGGGAGACAGGGTTGTTGGGGCAGAAGAATTCAGGTAGAGCCTCCCTGTAAAAGGAGAGACACCCTGGTTAATTCATCATTAACTCGAGGGGCCCACAGACTGCTGCAGGCACTGGGAGCCTAGCATGATGCAAAAAGAGCAGCAAATGTAAACATGCATATTTCAAAAGGGATTTAAAGCACATATAGACAATGCAAAAGTCTGCAGTGAAATGAGAAGCGTTCCTATACAAAGAACAGAAACGGTCAAAGTTTACCATGTAAGATAAACACCCATGTCCTGGAGTTAAAGAGAGTTTCCCTATGGTAGGTCTTTCCACAGTGGTCTATTATGTGGCTGCTTATACTTCTGAGGTTCAGTTTACCATTAGCATGATCCTCCATCATTTTTACATATGAACAAGCAATAATGTACAGATTTCACACGCTCCTAACAAGAGTAGTCATTAAGGTCAGGATCCATCTTTAGTTCTCATTCTTCCTCAGGTGTTCATGGTTCCGCAAGAAATAGATGAAAAAAATAACAAACTCATAATGATATTGCAAATGTAAATTAAAAATTCTTACAGCCAGACAGAATATTTGGAAGTGTTAAAAAAGCTGGATAATGGTAAGAAAAGAAACCAATAGGTCCTCCCCATGTCTCAGCTTCTAATGTCCACCTAACAATTTTTACCCTGACCTACATTTTCTACAAGTAAATATAGTCACTTGCATTTTATCACCAAAATAGACATATTCAGAGATGACAGGAAGTCTGAGGATGATTCAGTTAGATAAGGCAGTCAGTCAAAGCCATGGGAAACCAGATATTCACTAGAATTACTCATAAAACTGCTTGATAAAGTGAGAAGCACAAATAACCTACTCCTGGTAACCCACAGCAGCTGAACAGGATCTCTGCTTTCAGCTCAAAATTATCACAATTAAAATACTCGTTCGTAAGAAAAAAAATGTGTTTTTAAAATGAGGAGACTCCAGAGAGAGGATTCTTTCAGCAAATTCTGAAGGGAAAAAATGCAAGAAAAAATACAGATCCTTTTTTTTCAAAAGCTTTTGTGCTTTCCCACTGCAATCTGTTGAGGTTGTGTGACACCAAGCAGCTGGTTACCTCAAACTCAGTATTCAGCCCTACGGAAGAGTACATTGTAAGAGCTGCTTCATTCCTTGCCTGAGCGCAGTTTATTAGCTAAACCTACTTTCAAACACAGGTATGAGCATTGCCCTCAGGGCTGAGTTGTGCTACAAGGTTCTTGGAAAAAAAAAATAACATAAAAGGCTGGCACAGGACGGAGCCTGTGCATGGGGTGTCTCAGGAGAGGAACTGCGGGTGCTCCAGGAGCTTTTTTCTCTCCATGGCTCCCTGGGTTTCCTCCCCAGCCATCTACTTCATAGCAGATGCTCAGACCAGTGGATGTATTTGCGGGGATCATTCCCCACCCACTGATACTGGGGTGTGCCTCTTTTAGTTTATGCAAGTATAATGGGGGGAAATGACCTAACCTAGTGCCATCACAGGGAATGATTAAGCCTTAAATATCAGTGGAAAGAGTAAGAAAATCATATGCCCCAGCGTTGCTTAGTTATGGACTTATTGGAAAGAGCAGAGGCCTCAGACCTTCATGATGCTGAAGGTCTCCTCTGAGAAACTGAGAGCCCTTGACTTCCCCTGCTTGACTGCTCCCAGCTCATCAGCAGAGTGATCAGCGTAGCACTTGGCTGAGCTCTGAGTCATATTATGGGAACAGTTGCCAGGAAAAGTTTTCTGCTCCTGTGACTATCATAAGGCTGAGTATATTTTGCCAAGGGACAGAGAGGATTTATCTCCGGGCAATCAGAAATACTCACGTTGGACTATAGACTTCACCCGCTGGGATTTATACATGCCGTGAGTGCTGCTTAGGGAGCAGAGGTTGTGCCAATACACAGAGTAAAGGCTCCCCAGGGCTAGCCTGGGACTGCCACTTCTGCTCTTGCAAACGCTGACAAGGAAGAGGCTGGCACGGAGCAAAGGACAGTCTCAGCAAAGACTCGGTGAGGACAGGGTGGAGGAGAAGAGGTGCTTGCTGTGCTGCATCTTGCTTGCCGTGCTGCATGTTCATGTGAGCTGACAGCAGGTAACATGCCTGCTCATCCTGCAGAACATGTATAGTGCAGCACTTCACTGAAGTACTTGATGGCCGCTGCGCTCCATCTTGTCAATGAGGGCGTTTGCAGTTAGGATTCTAGTGACGTGATTTCAGTTTTGGGATCTGACCCAGCTCCTCCTTCAGTTAATAATGCAATGTCCATTGACGTCCGTGGCTGCAATATCACACTCCCAATGATATAGTTATTACTCAAAAAATCTTTGACCAGAAAGTAGGCAGGTAACAACTTTCCTTTCTGGATAATCACTACAATTAGAAAGGAGATGAAAATAATTTTAGTAAACTTCTCTCTCTTTATTAGTTTTTTCTCTTTTTCCTTTTTTTGCAAGCACAAGTGGAATCTCCAGGTCATGAAGATTGCTGAGGAAACAAACAACTTCCTTGAAAAGAGAAGGTGCAGATTTACAGAATGAGCGTGGTTTGGCTTGTGGGCTAGCACGGTGCCTGCCAGACCTACATTGGATGAGGTTGAAAACCCACCTTCAATGTCTTTTCCAGAGTCCTTTAGGCAATCTTTGTAAGCGGTTTCTGTTGTTATCTAGATCTGAGGCTCAACAAAGTCACGCACCACAGCCCCAGGTGCTGGAAGGGGTAAGTCCTGCTCTCTGAGGACTGATTACCTCCTCTCTCCTAGCCAGCACTGCCTACCAATTTGGGGGAGGTGGCAACTGGCAGGCTATGAGGTGAAGGTGATGTCCAATGCTGGCTGCTAAAAGGTGGTGGAGAAGGAGGGAATTCATGTCATCGAAAACTTTTGCTCTCCTTTTCCCATGGCATGTCTTTGGAGAGGCTTGCATTCAGAAGTTGAGTCAGCTCAGCTGACTCAGAGCAGCCCGTTGTGCAGAGTGAGAGCAGTCACAAGCACCAGAGAACTAGTGGCCTTCTTTATTGAAAGAGTTCTTTCTGACCCAGAAAGGGGAGCAATTTCTGCTGCAGCATATCCCGATGAGCTCACTGTGCTTCCTTAAATCTGTTTTTCTGGGTAGAGTCCTGTGGGAAGAATATGCAAGTTCCACAGCCTCGGCTCTGCAGTTTTATTACAAAACGCTGTGGTGCCAATTCTCTTCCATTTTTGCTAATTGTTAAAGGAAACATCTTAATTGTGCAGAAGAACGTGCAAGTGTAACATATGACTTATTATCAAGAACCCAATTTTTTTATGCACTGTAAAACTCCATCTGTCCCATCATCTGGAGTTGGCTACTACTCCTCTAACACAGAAATGCAGATCAAGTATAATAAGTTTTAAATATCCAGTGTATTAACCAAAGCAGGGACTGATTTTATTTAACAGAAAGTATTGGAAGAGAGAGTCATTGCTGTGCTGTGGGTATTACTGTGGGTATTATGTAGGAGTTTCTGTTCCTGACATCAGGTAACTTAATCCCCAAATGTGTGAAACTGTGGCCCGTTCTTATGGGTTGCGTAAGGAGCTAGGTCCACAAGACTTTTTACTACCTTTGGAGAGAAAATGGCTTGTTTTTTCCTACCTGCTGCTGATAATGAAAGGGTGTTAGCACGTAAGACTGCTCTAGCGTACATTGGCAGAAATTGTTTTCACCAGCTCGAGGTTTCTGACCTAATAAGCACTTTATGGCACTTGGAAAGCGTGCTTTGCAAAAAGGCAGCCTGTCCTCTGCTTGCTGGCAGGGCGTTCCAGGGCTGCACAGCTCCTGCCTCAGCGCTTCTTGCTTCACGCAGCCGGAGCGTGGACCTGGCCCGTATTCTCGTGCGTTAAAGACCGTGTTGATGTCATTCTCAGTGACTTCTAAAGTTACATTTTTAGCAACGTAAACTCATTTATTACACACAGATTTTGATCAGTCATTAAGGGTTAGAATGACTTAGATAAGCAAAGGAGCAAAGTGTACGCTGGATAATTTAGGCTCTGACTCAGCAAAACCATGTAATTTTGCTCATCTCTGTTCACAGTTAAGGCCTAAAGACAAGCACATGCTTAAATGCTGCGTTGAACAGCTGTATTCTTAGTCACACGCTTGTATGGATTAGGCTTTTCTTAAGGACAGGAAAGCAAAACACATCATTGAAAACTTGGCCTCTCCTGTTCTTTCCAGCAAACTTGTGGTGTGGTGATGAGTGTGAAATAGAGTCAGTAGCATCTGCAGAAGACAAGCGGGATGATAACAGTGGCCCTTGAAGAAATACAAAACATTTCACTTGTTAATTTTTTACATATGATGTAAATCTCTAGAATAAAGCAATGGTGTTGAACAACAATGTTCATTCCTAGATCTGATCATTTCTCATAGAATTCAGAGAATTTTTTGAAAGAACATGATCAATAACTTTAGAAAATAATTTAATTCGGAACTGGTTTAATGGATATTTTCCACTCATTTATATGGAGCTCTATGGTAATGAAACCGGCAACAGAGATCTCTGAGAAGACCTACGGGATAATAACAGGACTAAGTACAACTATGTACTATATAAATCTTAGATTTTTAGAAGGACTCTACGTGGGCAGAGTAAAATGTACTTTGATGCTCCAATAGCAAAAAATAAAACAAAAACCCCACCTTATTTTTACTAGGACTGTCACAAAAATAGCCAAAATTAAATAAAACAAAAACCCCACCTTATTTTTAATAGCCAAAATAGTGCTCCCTCGAGGGACTTTTTCTGGAGGAAGAGGCCAGGCCCAGATTTTCTACCAAATCCTGGTGGTTACGAGGGCTCCGCTCCCTTTCCCAGTTCCCCCCAGCCTGAGGAGTTTGAGCGTGAGTCTCCCACCGGAGCCAGCCCAAGACTTTCTGTCGAGGCAGGAAAACGCACATAGGTTACGAGTTCTGCTGCCTTGAGCGTTGAACGCCCTTAAGCTGCAAAGAAAACAAGCGTGAGTCTTGGATCCAGTCCCTGAACTGTTCCCAGTGCATGGAAGACACGACCGGGGCTACTTTAGGACAGGCATAGGGGAGGGGGCAGAGGGTTCTCTTGTCTCTGGATCCTCCCAATGCCACCTTGCTCTCACAGGGCAGCTCTGGGCATGCATGGCAGCAGCGCTGGGGGGCTGCGAGGGGTAAAAATTACAGATGTAGGTGATCCAGTCAGCTATGTGCGTCCCTATATAATAAAACTATACAGAACAACAAGCTATCGGGACAGAAGTGATGTAGGTGGTACAAATATTTTTTCCTTGAAGACCAAATATAAAAGATAAAGATTCCAAAGCTGGCAAGGAGAAAGGCACCCATTTTCCCCCAAATTAAGTGAGGACGCATTGTGCACAAGAGGTATGAATTCCCAGGCAGATCCAAAAAGAAAAAGGTATGAGGTCCCAGCTACCATCAGGTAATTCACTTCAGTGCAATTGTGCTGCGGTTTGAGACAGGTTCTCCACCACTGGGAACTACCTTGGTGACCAGACTCACTGATTGCGGTAGGGGTGCCCCATCTCTCACTTTGTACCAGTTTGTACCAAAAGGTGGAGGAAGGACCTTCTAAGGAAGGAGAATAAGAAAGAACCATCAACTTCCATTAGGATCCAAAGACAGCAGCATCTGGCCCATCCACCAACTCCTTGCCCTGCTGAGCTGTAGGGCTTCCCGGGACAATCCTAGCCACCCGCTTGAACTTAGAAACGTAAGAATTGAACTGTCTCAAGTTTAATGGCAATGATATTATTGCCACGCAATGATATAGTGAGGATTTGCAGGGATAAAAGAAAGGCAAAGGGAACTCGGGAAGACTGTATAAATAACCGCCCGGGTGCAATGAAACCATGAACGCAGGCGGTTCCTGCCGCACCATCGGCCAAGTCACTCACGGCTGCCCCTGGATTAAGAGCAGCTGGGGTCTGTAATCCAGTGTAACTCTCACAGCCCCTCCCTGCCGGGGTCAGTTGAGGACTGCAGCTGCTGGGGAATCACAGGAGGGATCACCAGGGTAATTCCTTCTTCCTCCTCTCCTTGTTTGCTCTGGCTGGCAGTGCGCAGAGCAGGGGCAGTTTTCCTAGCTCTGCTTGGCGGTGCGTTTTTGGGGAAATTAACCCAGGAATCGGAAGCGCAGAGGGAATGCAACTACGATCTCAACTGCTACAGCAATCCTTGCCTAGGTGTGAAAACAGTGACCTGCCACAATCCCTTCCTTCTCCTGCTGTGAGCTTAGCAAGAGCAGGCTGTTGCCTCAGCTGAATTGACACCGTTCTGTCAGATTTGGGGCTGTTTGATCGTGTACACTAGTGTCCTTAGGATGTGCCTAAAGGCTGCTCTTTACTTGTGACTCAGAGGAAAAGTATGCATTTGAGGGACTATAATGTTCTTGGTATTAAATTTGGGTTATTTTTGATGGAGTGAAAAGCTTGCTATAAACTTGAGCAGAAACTGGATTTGACCAGTTGGTCCACACCACAAGCACACACATGTGGAGGTTCCCAAATGCAACAGCATCCCTACAGAGGGAAATATAAGCAGCAAAGAAGCATTCACAGTGGATGGATAAACCCAAAATACAGCTTTCTAATTTGAGGGTAAGCTCAGTGCTAGCCCTAATATCAGAGTTAGCCATAGCAGGTTGGGTTTTTTCCTCCCAGTGAGAATAACCGGAGCACTGTAGTCCCAAATCCCGTCTTTTCCCCTAGAGGAACCAAGCAGCCTTTATAGGACTACCCCAATGGAGAGGGCAAGTTTGCAGTTCAAAATCTGCCTCAACTCCTGTGATATGCTTTTACATTTTCTTCTTTCTGCCAATACCGCTGTGCTGCGCTGCACAGAATGAAAGAGGTAATTTAATATGGCGTAAAGCCCTGTGCTGCCTGCGGAGCCTGTGGGGATGGTTTCATAGGGGTGCCTCTGTGGCGGTGAGCCAAAATTAAGGCAAAATGTAATGCTGCAGCATGGGCACCCTGCCTGGTACCCTGCCTCCAGCTGCCTCTTGAAGGGTGAATCTGCTGGAATTGCACAGGTGAGGGGGATGGAGCTTTCTCTGATGTACCGCAATAAATTTTCAAGTGTTATTTTCGCAGTCTGCCCTTTTTCCCTTCCAAAAAGAATCAGCAAGCACCAGGGCCGCAGCTTACCGCAACTGTGCTCAGCTGTCAGGATCGGTTTTCCTACGGGCTCAGGATTGCAGGCAGCGCCTTCGTTTTGAGAAAACCAGAGGTGCTTCGACTTTAGAGAGACCTTGGCACTGGCTGCCCAGCTCGACCCTTTGCGGAGAGATGATCCTGCTCTACTTGGAAAGACGAAAAGCACAAATGCTTCATCGATCTTGGGCCTGCTACGTGCATTCCAATTTTGGTTCCCCCCCTGCGGCTGTCCCAAGTCTCGTCTTGGGTAGGTCTTTTTTTGCAAAAGGAAAAAGCATCAGGAATGACTGTCAAAACAAGGCAGAGTTTTGCCTGCAGGAAGATGAGTGATGTTGCCGCAACCCACAGTCTGAATGCTATGTGAAATGCCAGTTAAAATAGAATTGTTTGCATAAAATAAAGCACGAAGTTTTCCTAAAGCCTGATGTTATTTACAAATAAATATTCCCCGAATGATAAACCCTGGGTACATATAATTTGTAAAATGACAAAAAAGTCAAGTGATCACACAGGCTTATTTTTTACAGCGGATTTTTGGCTTGCTCACTGTCCCGACTATTGAATAGCACCTCTGTGTTTCTGAATGTTATCAACAACTACTGTTTCCTTGACAAAACCATAAGAGAGAAATAAATCTCATAAAGAGATTGCTAGGCAGCTGTTCGCCAATGGCTAAATGCTTGCAAGAGTTACACAGTATTATCTCTGTGTTCATGCAGCTCAGCACTTGACTAGGAATGAGGGGATCTGAGCTCAGCTTCTCCAGACCACCTGGCTGCCTGGCGAATTTTGGTGCATTTACCAGCAGCGGATCCCTTTCTAAATGAGTCACAACCCCCAAATCCTTCTGCATCAATGCAGAAAAAGACCCAGGACCCTTCACTGTTAATATACAAGTGCTTTTCCATATAATAAATGAATAAATTTTATTTGGTAGAAAACTCTGTATGCCTATTATGGAAAGCTGCTACACAGTTTCTGCTGTTGTGAAGCAGATCTTTCCTCCTACTATCCAGCAAATACATAGAAACAAGTATAATAGGGCATCTGGGGTTTTTGGTAGCACTCAAGAAAAATGCCGGCAGAGCCTTGGCGATGCCCACGGTCCAGCAGCCAGCTGAACTGGACAGCAGTGCAGGCATAAATGCACCTGTTCTGCCTGACTGCGGTGTCACACAAATGCAGGGACACAGCAGAGTGCCCCCGACAGCCACCAGCCAAGGTAGCGCTGCCGACACCGGGGATGCTAATAGCAGATCAGCCTCACCGTGCGACGTGGAGCAGAACCGTGCCTGAAGGGGACGGCTAATCTTTGGGTACGCTGGGCAGCCCCGCCGGCCACAGCCGCAGTCCCACCGTCACCTCGCTCAGCGTCACTGCTGACTCGTGTGAGCTGGATGTGTTTGTCAAACCGCAGCCGGAGATACTGCACGACGGGTGATCGCCTGGGGCTCAGCTCCTCATCACTCCACACTGACCCAAGCCTGTGCCGCTGCCGGTGGGGCCGTGCATCCCTGCCCCATCCCTCGCATCAGCACCAGCGCTCAGGCAGCCGTCAGGGTGGAGCTGACCCTGTCTCGGGACTAGAATTGAGACTGGATGTCTCTCCCAGCCGTGCCTTCTATGCCGGGGTCCGCCACAATGTGCATATAGACAGGCAATAAAATCACTGTACAAATAACTGTGGTGTGTTACTGTTCCCTTAAAAGCAGAGCTGTAAGAGAAGACTTGAACAAAGCAGATTTGGGTTAATCAAGCGAAGCTATGCCAGCCTCATGCTTGACGTATGCATGCACTCAGGCATGACTCACCCTTCAAACAATGATTCATCATTAGTTTTTCTTGTGGGTTTGTATGTCTTTTGTCCATCCTTGTTACAGTCTCTTGCCGTCATCTCACAAGCGCAGTGATGATGAAAACAACATTAAAATTAGACTTTTAATTGGGGCCTGCTCTGTGGCACACATGGTGAAGGGCAGAGAGGTCACATGCCTTTTGTTCCTATGAGAAATGGGGAAGCGGGCTGTAAGTGATGACTTTGAGTGGGGGAAGGAAAGAGGCTGAGGCGACTGTAGAAGTGTTGATTCTGGAAGGACAATGTTGCCAAGCAATGTGATTATACGTTTGGTTACTGTATAAGGAGCCGCAGCAGTTTGGTGAGCTTCAGAGGAGTGATTAAAAACCACACGACCTGCATGAAGGCATTCTACATTTTACACTGTATTTTCTTTGCATTAGCATGAGTTTGAAGAGCTGAGTTGTGCAGCTGACCTCCAGCCCCATGACCCAGCACGGCGCTCAGCAGGGACGACCCAGCTGATTTCCCAGGACATTTTCTGTGGGCCAGGGCAGGATGCTGCTCGGACCACGGCCTTGACTCCTCCTTTTGGGGTTGGCAAGCCTCTCCCCACAGGAGCAAAAGCTCTGCAGTATCTGCTCACCAGGACCATCACTATCACATGTCGTTGCCCGTCTCTTGTAAATGTGTGTGTATGTGTGTAAGGCATGCCTTCTGCACACACGGTGCCCAGATGCATGCCAGATAGGACAGCGTTGGGTAGCTTGAAGCACCTGGCTTATTCCTTCCCCTGTGTGTACAGCACGGTGCACAGCCTCCTGTGCTGTGCGTGCAAGGGAGGAGCAAGGAGCCTTCCAGGAAGCTGGCTAGAGGCTGTGCTGGGAACAAGCAGCTCTTCCAGGCCACCTTATCACTTGAAAAAGAAGCTACCCTCTGCCAAATTGTTCGGTAATCCTCCACATGCCATTCAGCGGTAGTAAACAGAATAGACTACTACATCTCCTAATAGTGGAGATATTGAATAAAACTATTTTCTTTTTAGACAGATCCTGCAGCCCAGTGTTTTAACCACTTGTCTTTTGGGAAGTGAAATTTGGCCAGAAAAGCGAGGATCTCCACATGAAAAGAAAGAAAATAAAACTCTCTTCTTATTTCAAGCACCCAGGTCTGTTTGGGTAAGCAGAGGGTAAGAATTTACAGTGGATTTCAGGTCATCATTCATAATGGCGTTTGCTCTTAAACAGTTGCCAACTTTATTATCTGTACCTATTAAAAGCGGATTTGAAGGAAGGGATATTCACAGCAATGCCAGACCGTACATATGTTTCGTCTCATACTGCACAGTTCTAAAGAGAGAAATGAGCTCAGTAATAAGTTTTTTTTAATCCAACTTCTACATCTAATAATATTTTAAAACTATGTTACATAGCCCTCTTTCCTTTTGTTCCACCTGCTTCCTTTTTCCACTTCATTTTCTTTTGCTCTTCATTATAGTTTATGCCTCTGCTTTTGTGTGTCAACCTCATAATGTATTTCTTTAACATGTTTCTTCAGATTCCAGCGCTTTCCCCCCTTCAGAAGCAGCCTGCTCTCATCTCTCTTTCTCTGCAAGGAAGTCTCTTCTTTCTGATTGCAGCTTTCTTTAGCTCCTTGTTTCCCATTTCTTTCCTATTTAATACATTGCTAAGACTTCCTTTTTCTTCCCTTTGTTATATGTCTCTCTTAAGGTACTGCTCCTCTTCTCCATCCCATCTACGCTCGCTCCCTCATTTACCTGCTCTTTCAAATGCTCAGGGCTTCTCCCCTTTGTTCTCTGCTTTCCATCCCTTCCACTCTTCACCTTTCCTTGTTCTCTCCTCATTGCAGTCTCTCCTTTCCCTCTTCTCACCCTCTGCTTGTCTCTTCAGCATTGCACACACTTTTCTGCCCGTTTCTCTACTTTTTTCCCCCCTCAAGGAGATGATCAAAGCTTGAGCACTCATTTTCTGACTCTCCAGGGATTGTTGGGGAATTTATCTCTGTTTCCAGAAGACTCAAAAAAGGGAATATCAGGAGAGTTGGTGGGATCTTCTTTATATTTCCCGGGACCCCGGGAAGGATAAAAACTTGTGACCTGCTGAGAAAGTTTCTTCTCTAGGTCTGTGGTCTGTAAGTGTGAGCAAGGGCAAAGGCTTCTTTGGGATCACCCCATAGCCTGAGCAACTGTTCCTCTTCACCAGCCAGATGGGAATCTTTCCCTGGCCATCTCCTCCATGATTCCCAGCCGGAGGGGCCAGGCAGTGAGACATGGCGGGGGCAGCATGTCCATGTCTTGCTCTGCGACTCTCAGTGCAAGGGATGCCCTCCCTTCCCCTCCACCCACACACTCACCATTCTCTCGGAGAGGCTGGCTCCAAATGGCCTCTTCCAAGAACGGAGGAACTTCCAGCCCAGCGAGCCTAGATCCTAGCTTTAGGCCAGAAATATGGAGGAGGAGACCTCAGATTGCCTTGTGTTTCTGTAACCGAGATTTCAAAATAAAACTGGCAAGTGTCTGGATGGCAGGGTCCTGGGGAGCAGATATGGGTTCCTGCTGTTTGTGTTGTGCAGCACCACAGAAACACGGGACAGAAACAAGTTTTGGAAATGTTTCTGTAACAACAGTAAGTAGTAATAAACAGAAAAGTGATTCTTTATCACTGCCACGCTGCTATAGAAATTAATCTTTAGCATATCACGCTGAAAGTGCCAGAAGGGATTGAAGAGCAGGAGGGGTAGAAGATGAAATGAAGCTGTGGAGAAGAGGGACAGCAGAGGAGGTCAGAGGCGCAGGGCACTGGCAGAAGGGTCTCATCATACCCCGCGCTCCCCGCAAACTGCCGCCTGGGAAAGCTCTCCCATTTAGCCAGCGCATATAAGTAAAGGCTGAGCAATTACCACAGGACCGAGCCAAGTATGCCACGAAATTTAATTAAGGTCAACAGGCTCTGGTGTCTGGTGGGGCCTGAAGAAAGCCCTTTCACTGCCTGTGCAAACCAGCTTGTCATTATCGGTGTCCCAGTGCAAAGAGACCATTAAAAGTCACTGGAAATGCTCCTGTCCCCTCGGCGGCTTTCTGTCAGGCCTAGTGTGAATATTACAAATTAAGCAGAAATATGCAACAAGATTCCCTGCAGACTCTTAATTAGCCCTCGCGCGGTGGTGTTTCTCATCTGCAGATCTGCTAGTTGTGGCAGAAGATCGTGAGGGGGGGATGCCAAAAAAGGCCTTTCGCAGGGCTGGCGTGGCGGCACGGCTCGCGGCGGGCGGGGAACCATGCTCGGTGTGCCGGCGACCACGACACCGCTGCGTGTTTTATGGCAATGGAGCAAGGTGCCGAAAGCACGCCAGGCAGCGACAGGGCGTCATCCCCACCTCCAAAATAACTCTGGCGCAGAGTTATCTGGGAGCAGATCCCATGGCAGGCTCGGTGGGAGCAGGAGCAGCGTGGAGGACCGGGCTGCCCTGTGCCTGCAATGACCTTTCTTAACAGGGAGAGCTGCAGTCGCTGCTTCCTGAGCCATCGGGGCTGCCCGTGGAGGGGCAGGATCCGCTCCCTCGGCTCCCCCTTTCCCACACCCACCGCCCACTTGCAGACCAGGTATGGTGGGCAGCCTGGAGCCGGTCCAGCTCAGCACACAGTACCACAGAAGTGAGCAAACAGCGAGGCAGGTCAGACAGCTGAAGGAGAAAAGCCACGTTCTTCAGAGTCTTTTTAACTTATAGGATCAATATTTGTGTAATATTCATGTCATAGGACTAAATATTTGCTATAGGATTAAATACTTCTGCGCTGCTTTAGTGACTTCACTAGCCTCCAGTGCCTGGGGCTGCCGGTAATGAGCTGGAGTCACATACCAAAGTGAATTATTATTACTAACACGTTTAGATGCAGCCTCATACCTGATGAATGACACCTGCTGTGAAAAATGAGTGATGCTATTTTTGGAGGGTGTTTATCTGGTGTTTGGAGGGTAGCTTTAGACGTATGCAATTCAAATGCATTTCTTTAGGTAGGATAACGATCCTTACATTATCATATTCAATGAAAGTATGTCTACAAGTACGTGTTCTGTATGTGCTGTACGTGTGCAAAATGTGTATCCTAGATACCTAATGGCAATGGCAGATCCAAGCTGTAAATAAACTGATAAGTCAAATGTGTATTACTGGGCCCAGATCGCTACAACCAGTAGGAGCTTAGTCTGGAAAGGAGTGCAAGATTGGATCAACCATAGTAAAGACAAACATTATTATTTCCTTTTTGGAGATTAAAGCAATATTACAGATTTAAAATTGGATGACATTTTGCACACCATTTGGAAAATCACGTTACAGATTTGCCAAGGTACTTTCAGCTTAAAACTGCCTTATGGAAAAGTTTTTGATATTTCTTTTGAAAACTGCAGGTACGTTCCCCCTCTCCCTCCCCCCTTCTTCTACTGCCCTTGCTCCTTCTAATCATCCTCCACAAGAAAAACAAAATAAACTGATAAAATATTTATGGACAATATTTACACCAGCAGGGGTTTTAATTGGTCTTTTTTCACTTTTTCTGACTTGCAGGTGAAAGTGGGAATTATTAGGGGGCACAAGTGTGTTTGCACAGTTGTCTTACTTGATCTCTATTGATACAGACATTACCTGGACAATATTTAGAGTAGGCTTGAAGTAGGATGATAAATCTGGCTTTTGCGACTTCTTTTCTCTTGAGACACCACCTTGTTCCCAGTAGTGTCACTTGCACATTCAAAAGAAACCAAGGAAAACCCTTTCCTCTTTTTCTCCCAAGGATAAAAAACCAAAATTTCCAAACGTCCAAGCTTGGGTTGTCCCAAGGTTTTGTGACAGGCACATGCATCGCTGTCGCTGGAAATGCCAACGGTGCTGCCGTCAGCAGCTCAAGGACGGATCCAGAAAGCAAATCAGACCTGCAGTATTCAGTAGGCACTATCGGGACTGCAGGCTGGCAGGTCTATTAATTAAAGCTAGAGCAAAACCAAAGACTAGCCTGACTCCTAAACCTCCCTTGCATTTACTGTTTTCTGTCTTTGTCCTGGTGTGTCTCAAAAGCCGGGTATTTCCCCGGCAGGTACCTGGGTCCTAGGCAGTCTCCTCGGAGCAGCCAGAGCCATGACAAGCCAGGTCTGGGTAAAGTACTTGGGCTCCTCTGTCCCTCTGTCACCAGCCACACCAGAGCCCCCGACACAGGGGACCGAAGGGAGGGACCCGCACCTCGGCTCAGTGCTGTGCAGGAGTGGCTCCCTGGCTTTCCGACTGGAGCTGCCTGTCGGCTGCAGTCCCGAGAGCAGGCAGAGTCCCTCTGCCCGCAATGCAGTGTACAGGTAGCATGCTTAGATCCTCTGCCCAAGCCCAAAGTGCTTGCAACCTAAGCAGGGCCTGTATTTCTACGCCTTGCAAACCGTGGGTTTATTCCCAGTATTTTACTTGGTAGCCTACTTCCATATGAGTGCGAGTTGTTCACGGGCTGACATTCATCAACGTGCTTTTGAGATGCACATGTACTCTTGCAAATGCGGTTTCATTTTTTCCCTCCAAAAGACGGCTAGGCTCTTATTCCCATTTTTTTTCAACAGCATAGCTCAAGACAATCACTTTCCTCTTCTTAATTAGCAAATTGCTTATCAGCAAAGCAAAAATTATTTTACTCAATTTTATTTCACTATTTCTTCTTCTTAGCTTCCAAACTAAATACCTTGCTTCACAAGGCTCTTTTTTTCACAGTACCATAATGGTGTATTATGGGATCTCAGATTTCTCTAAACAGCCTTAGGTGCTTAACACATATATTCTTTAAATAGTGTAATTTTACTCCTCACAGTGGGAAGCAGGCATCATTCATAAAGTTCCTATTTCCTCAGGAGATTAGCACTGACTAACGCTCTGCACAATTAAGCATTTTAATTGTATATATGAGATGTTGAACCAGGAGCTTTTTCCAGACCGGATCATGCTTTGAAAAGATGTAAGAAAGGCAGGTGCTTCAGTAAGCTATTTTCTTTAAAATGGTTCATTTTGCCATCCCACTCAAAATTTATCATATAATATAGCATGTCCCAAAAGAAAGGCTTCAGTGAAAAGCTGTGATTCAGTGATAGATCAGACACATGCACAGAGCCAGGAGTCATGTGGAAAAACAGGGCTTTTACACCAGCACCCAGAATTTGAGATCCCAAGTTTTTCTTCAGAGACGATGAAGAATCTGTGTTCTACTGGAAATTGAGTCGTCTGTAATTTATGCTGTGTTTATCGGTACTAATTTCTCATGCTCATCTATCAGTTTCCAATCCTCCTCTCAGTAATCTGCATTCAATTTTTCAGTCCATATTCCTGTTGACTGTTGAAATTATCTCTTGTAAGTACTGCTCAGTAGATATATTTAATACATTAAAAGTATTTACTGTAAAATTCACCTGAAATTCTTTTAGTTGATTTCCCCAGGTTGCAGGGAATAATAAAACAACAGAAATAGTGTATCTTCTCCTTATTTTATCACTGAATAGCACATTTACCTACCAAAATGACCTCAGCATACGAACCAAGACGTGTACACCCTTCTATCTAGAATTACAAGTTAACGATGATTAGAGTTGTGCATTTTATCATGGCTGTATTAAAACTTGCTGTTAAGCACTATATTCTGTGATGACTGAAACTTCTTAAGGCTTTAAGTTAATGTGAATTACATACAAGCTTTATCCAGTGGTTTGCAATACCCATTTAAAAATATTTCTCATTTCCTCATTCCTTAGAAATGAAAAATGAAGATACCACTAGTAATGCATTCAGCTTGAGGGGGTTTTGTGAATGGGTAAGGATTTCATACCTTGGATCTCATGTGAGAACTAAAACAAATGGAGAAAGAGACTATAGTCATCCTCCGTCTTGTTGTTTCACAGGAACCAACAACTCATGTACTAAAAATGGCTGACCAAATCAAAGGACATTGTTGGGGGAAAATCCAGTATTAAATCTCTGAAGATAATTTTTTTTCCCTAAATATTTTATATTCATCAGGAATGTCTTTCTACAGTGAGCTCTTGCTCAGGTTCCTGGAGCTGATGCTCATACAAATAAATGTCTCTTCAAACATTTGCAACTATTGTAAACAACATTTGTTCTGGCAGAGGCAGACTACAATAGACATCTATAAAATCTGAAAAGTGATGGAGAAGGTGAGTGGGAAATGAAAGTTCGCTGTTTCTCTGGATGCTAGAACAAGGGGGCACGACTGAGGAACACATCTGAAGAAAACCAAGGGAACGCTGATTTCACGCAGAGCATATTTAAATTGTGGAGCTTACTGCCAGAGCAGTAGGTCCTGAATTTCTCATCCTGAAGAAATGCACATCGAGGGGGTCCAAGATATGAACAGATTCCAAAAGGGTTTGAATGACTTCATGGAGGAGAGAGCCCCTAGGGGCACTACACAAACTTGCGTGGATGCCTTCTCCGGCGTACAAAGTGCCCAAACGGTTATTGATTGCTGAAGTTGCGATGGCGCAGAAGGGGAAGGATCACTCCTTTTTGGACTGTCTCTTCACTGTCTGCATTGAAAACCAGGTGTGAGGTTGGATGGACCTTGACTCTGGTCTAATTCAGCCTCCATTGTAAGTGTTGGTGGCAATCAGCCCCACTATTTAAAAAGACGACTATTTCAGGATCATATTTTTTGGATGGTGCATTCAGTTATTCTTTCAGACATTTAATTTTAGTTCTCAGGAATTTGAAAGTTTCATCTATATAAAGCATATTCTGAAGCAATTTATTCTGGTTTGAGACCTGTCACTTCAATGTTCAGTCTTGACAATATGAGAAGTTCTGCACTGAAGTAGTGCACACAGAACAGAAGGCTACACACCTGTCCAGATGAGTCTGATCTAATAAGCCTTATAAGGGGGATTTAGCTCCTGATACGGATGCCTAAATTTAGGTGAATGCAATATAGATATCTGTATGTGAGCTAGGTGTCTAAGCTTCCACTAGAGTCAATGGAAATTTAGTCAATAGGGAATGGAGTTAAGAGAGAGAATTCATAGCGTTATAAGTCCAACATTTGCTTAGCTGAACTACCCCTGGCCCACTGACTGTAGTCTTTAGCTCTCCAGTGACTATTGCAGAAGCTTAGACATCCAGCTGACATGTAGACGCCTAAATTTGGATGAGTTGAATGGGGAGCTGGACTCATTCATAATTTCAGTTATACCCTATAGAGCTATAAATAATGAATCTATGCTGGATGCATTTGGTATGTTCAGGAGTCTCAGATCTCCCCCACACCAGTCCATGGCTCTTCCTTCCGTGAAAGGAACGACTGCTTTGGGAGAGCTCGGTGCTTTAAGATGTATACAGTTCCCTGGATTTCCTTCGTAACATCAGCTAGAAGCTTAGGTTAAACTAGTCCTGCTTGGTACAGAGAGGGACTGTACCTTGGCATTTGGGAGCCTGACTAGTAGTTGACAACCAAGTGAGTTCCTGAGGTTGCATGTAAGTCTTTTTTTCTGACTTTTCATAAGATTTTTTAAATGATGCCTCTCTGAAAGGAGATACACTATGGCTATGTCTACATAGACAGCTTGCAATTTCCAAATGGATTGGAGTTGTTGTCTGAAAGTCTCTAAAATTGCTTAAAACTTGAGTTCTGGCATTGACATCTGAGGCAACATGGGTGCAGCAGGCAGGACTGGAGTGCTAGTTTGTGGAACCATTTGAATGGAGAACGTGGTCAGGACCCAAGGCTCGGACTGCAGCGCTTCCTCACTGCGCTGTGTTCATACGATGCTCAGCCTGTGAAGCCGAGCTTGTGTAAACAAACTAATCCACTAGCACTTGATAAGGTGCATCATCACATACATGAGAACTGAAAACAAACGTGAGTACACCCATGAGGACGTAACCTAGCTGATTTTGATTATTAAAACAAAAAATAAACACAAAGCGGTACCAGCTTGTGTTGCTCCCTGAGTACTATTAAAGGAGCAGTTTAGCCCATTGTGCTCTGCCCCATCACATGGGGCGGGGGGAGGGTGGTTCTGAAGGTTCTGAATGCCCCGTCCTTCTTTAGCAGCCAAAGAGAGATGGGCTTTATGTAATTCGGCTGTCCTACATTTACTCTACCTGGCAACGACTTTGTCGTGCTGGCTGCGTGCTGCACGTTCTGTACCTTGTCACCAGCATCGCTCTCTCTGCATTTAGAGCTGAGAACATAATGATGTCAGATCTTCTGCTCAAGATCTAGCTGAACGGAGCTAACGTTGTCTCAACCCTTTCCCCTAATCCACACAGAATCAGCTCGCCTTTTGACTCAGGCTCTGTGTCCTCATCTGTAAGTCCTAGCACAATTTATCTTTCTTTTCCCATCTCTTGACAATCTGTTGTTGATGCTGATTTGACGAGCTGGAAGAGATGGGAGGAAAATCTGAGACGTGGGGAGGTGAAGTGACTTGCCAGAGGCAACAAGGCAGCTCACTGAACTTCAGACTTAGGCTCAAGTCTCCAGGATCTCAGCAAAGTGCTCACATCACGGAGTCACACTGAATCCCTGCAAGTCTTAGTCCATACCTCCCACCAGCCCTCTGGGCATCTCATCCCGGCTTCTTGTCCTCTCCTTCTCTCAATGCCCCACACGTCTGCCAGCGGCCTCTTCACCCTCGCTTCATGCCTTGCCAATGTGTTGTCAATACCCTTCTCTCTACCTGCCTTTCCAAAAGCTTCCTTCTCTACCAGGCAGGAAGGAATGGCTCCATGCCATCTTTCCTTGTTTGTCTCATATTGTTGCAATAGTACAACACACTCAGATTTCTGTTTGAATAGCAAACGGCTACTCAGCTTCCACTGTGAATAGTGGCTGCCTGGGGCAGGCGTGCTCACAGAAAAGATCTTTGCTTTCTATCTTTCTAAAAATAAATAATCAAAGAAAGGGAAAAGTCAAAAGCTCATCATGCCCCAAAGAAATGTCTGCATCTCCACGGAAGACTTCCAAATATCTGACCCAAGACAGAGTGGTAGGGGTAGGAAATTTGCAGATCAAAGGTTTCGAAAATACGAAGTTCTGTTTGTGTGATGCAGACCAGAGCTGTTTGCTCTTCTCAGAAGTAGTGAACAGGCCAGCACACTCCTGCCAGTACAGCGCTGCCATCGGCTTTTGAAAGCTGAATGCCGCTGCCGATTGTGGCAAGTAGAGCTAGAGCAGAGATTATTTTAATTGAAATGAAGCTTTCAGAACATTTCACTCACTCTCATAAAGCAGCTGGGGATACTTAGGCACAACTTTGGAGAGACATTTTAAGGCACAGGTTCAATATTTGCACCCCGTGCCACTTGGCTTGAGGTTGTCAGACTAATCCCAGGGTGCCAGCAAGGAATATGGGTGACCGCTGCAGGAGGAACCGGTGGAAAACCTGAGGGTGGACATCAGCTGGGGCCTTCGATGGTTTGCTTGGTGGAGCATCAGGAAACATCAGGCAGACGCTTAAGTCATCACAGCTGGTTTTCTATAACACCGTATCAGTCTTACTCAATAGCACCAGCCCAGATTAGATTAAATTTGTAAGACATAAAATAATATACCTAGCAAGGATTGCGAAATGAAAAGGAACTGGGTCATTATGATATTTAAAACAGTTTTCATGTTATACAAACATCTGACTACATCTTTAAGGGCAAGGAGGATATTTTTAAATAAACATGGTTCCTTCCTGCAAGTAATAGATTGCAATAGCAACTGGCAGAAGGATTCATCTGTTATTTTAGTTGTTTTCATGGTTTCATGGGTTTTAGCTCTAACAAAAATATTTAAAAGAAGGGAGTACATTCTATTGCAGGGAAATTGTCAAATGGATTTTTTTATTATCTGTTCTATCCCATCACACATTTATTTTCACAAGTTTAGAACATTTTGAAACATTTCCTTTTACTGTTCAAGTTTTCTGTGATTGATCCCCCTTCCCCCTTCAGCATGGCTGGTTTTTGTGTACATAACTTAAATATAGCCCCTCCAGAAATCTTGGAAGTTACAATGAATAAGAATACATTTTCTCCTTAGCAGTATTCTAGCCATTCTTTTCTTTCAATAGAGCTAAATCTGTAGATAAGTTAAGACAAATTTCTGTTATTTTGGGTTGGATTCAGCAGGGCTATTAAAAAAAAGGTAAATGGAAAAAACTGTTCTTGAGCTCATGCAACTGAAATGTACTATGAACCTGAGAAAATCTTAAAGACACAAGAGCCATTGCACCGTGTTAGCGGTTATCAGAGAAGAAAAAGCAAGAACACCACCACGCACCCATACAGCTTTAGTGTGTGCCCACTTGGATTGCCTGTTGAATACTACGTGGAGTCCTGGTCCTCACCTTAAAGGAAATATACTGGAAAACATTCGGAGAAGAGCCACAGGGGATGATCAAAACCATGGAGCAGTTTCCGTACTTTGGCTCTTCAGCTTGGAAAAGTGATGACTGAGAGGGGATATGGCACATGTCTGTAAAACCATGAGTAGCATAAAGAGGGTGGAGAGGGATTGATTGTTCCCATTCTCTTCCAACACAAGAATGAAGGGGTGCCAAATAAAGCTAGCAGGTTCAAAATGAGCAAAACCAGATGGCTCTTCATAAAGTGTATAGTTAAGCTGTGGGGTTCCCTGCAGGAAGATGTTGCCCGTAGTGGTTGCATGGGCATACAGGGAGCTCCTGGCATAAACTATTGACAGCTGAAAGAGCACTCCAGGGAAGTGTGTGCTTGTGCTATTCTCATTCACTTCCTCAGACTTCTCTTTCTGGCCACAGTTAGAGGCAGCATACTTTGGTTTGGCTCTGCATTGCTGTTCTTATTTTCATGATCGCTTCCTGATAAAACTGAGTCTCTTTCTTTGCCCCAGCTATATCGCCAAACTGAGGTAGGAATAGGGCTGTTATTGCAGATACATCTGTTTGTAAAAAGGTGCTGATGTCAATGATTTACTGAAATACACACAGCAAATCTAATCAGCAAACTGCTTTGGCATTAGGAACAGGAAAAGATGATAAGAGTGTCAAGAACGAGGGAGTAATTCAGTTATTTTAGGGTCTTGCAACAACTGGTACGGCAACAATGTAGCCTGTGAAACTCTTCTTTTTAAAAGAAGAAGTCTTTTTCCATGTGAAGTTAGAGCTATCATAATATAGACGATGGACTGCTCTCATCTTTAATCCATCCTGGCAGAAATACGTGTTTGACCAATGTTAGCATTAAGAAGGCTGAAACTCACTCCTTGTCCGAATCACAAAGGTGCAGACTTCCCCTCGGAGACACACTTCCCTCACAGAGCCTATAAATAGCCCTTTGGCAAAGTATTTTGCTGTATTTAGCATTTTATTAAAAGCATTGTGTAAAATGAATTCTGCATTACTCCGTGCTGTTCATCTGCATGTAATACCAATGATAACCGATTTTCTGAGGGTGCATGAACTGCTAATGTAAAACCTCTGCAGAAGACTCAAAGGTGAAATCTATTTTCCCTGCAGAAAGCCTGTATAATCTGGTTTTATACAGCAGAAGTGTATCTTAAAGGAAGCGGAAGGGACTGCAGTTCCCACATCCCAGTTACTGCTCCAACCTGTGGCGGGGAGGTAGGTACCAGCCCAGCCTCCCCATGCCCTCTGCAAAGGTGGCAGCATCAGCCAGGCACTGGTGACAGTTTAAACACCTTTTATTCAGTATTAACTTGCTCACACAATTTTGCACCAGCAGCTCCATTAAATACATATTCTTCCATTTAGGCCATGTGTTTGCGTCCACACACGCCGCCGTGTTTGTGCCTCTGCACCCACCGCTTCCACTCCCTGCAAACCTCCTGGCCCGACTCCACTCCTGCTTCCAGTGGCAGGGAGAGGGAGGACATCGGCTGCCGCACTGGGCTCACGTCTGTGCACAATCGGTGCAACCACGTCAGGATCAGGCCCTGCACGCTGAAACAACTCGCCGCCTTCTCTGCAAATGCAGCTGAGGGCAAATATTGCCTACAGGATCTGCTGATGCTGGAACACTGCAATTACTTCTGAAATCTAACCTAATTACAGTTGCTGAAGAATTTTTCTCCATCCTCTCTGGCTCATTTACAGTTCTCCCACATTCTCCTTTATGTCTCCTTTCTTTGAGTCAATATTTACCTTTTTAACACTTTCTCTTCCTCTGCCTCCTTCCCTCCTGCAATGCCCTGTGCAAGCGGAATAGCACAGTCTCTGCTAGCAGCCGTGTCTGCGCGCAGCCTGCGCTAACGACGGAGGCCAAATACACCTCCCAAGTTTTTATAGTCAAAGCTCTGACTTTCCAAAAGCAACAGAACGCCTCACCTGACTTTGCATTAGTGAAATTGTTTTCAAGGTTTTGTTTGTGTTTCGACGCTCTCCCGGGGTGCTCACAATGAAATCAGAACCGTGTTTACATGAGTATCAGGGAGAGGAGCTGACTGCCACAAAAAAGGAAAAGCAGTCGTGAAGCAGCCCATTTTCATTGACAACACAGAAAGGAAATAATCTAGCTCAAAGGACAAACATTTTCTGGAATTTTTTTTTTTTAACTGTATGACTATGCTCAGACTAAGAGTTTAAAATGGCAAAAGAAATTGTTTTTAAATGCATTATTTAACTCAGTAGTTTTTTTTTTTTTTTTGTTACCAGGAATTTAACGTCTGTTTGGATGGGGTGAGCACATCGCAGAACACTCCTAGTGCCTCATTGACATCTAGTGCCTACTGACTGCTGTGGTTTAAGCAACACCAGTCAAAACACTGAAAGAGACAATGAAGAAATGAACGTGATTTGGGTTTTTTTTAAGTCAAGATCGACGTCTTTTTAAAACATGACAATAAGGTACCTGGCCAGATGCACTAAGAGGAAATTCTGTGTCCTGGATTTGTTCAGGTCAGAATCAATGGTCCTCATAGTCCCTTCTCATGTGTAAGGGCTGTATAAGAGAAGATAATGAGAAAGATCTGAGCACGTATGCTACAAGCGTCCTGGAACAAAATCTTCTGAGCTGATTTTTTAAAGTCAAGCAGCTAAATTCAGGCTTACACATTGTCTTGATATTGACAGTTGCTTACTGCTTTGAAAATCATAGATGGCCAAGCTGTATATGTGAGGACAGATCCATATACCCCCGAGTTTGAAGATTTTTTTATATTTCCTCTGTTATTTACTTAACTTTCACATTTAAATTTTCCATATTTTTACTAACGTGTCATTAGTAATAATAACATACTGGTTAAGGTAGGTGCAAGAGTCGAGTGCTGCACAGAATCAAAAAATTTATTTACTGAAAGAGTGGTCAGGCCTTGGAACAGGCTGGCCCGGGGAGTGGGGG